>NC_057767.1:33585996-33704692 GCF_010389155.1 Erigeron canadensis
GAAGGGTCGCTGGAGAGAGATGTGGAGGATCCAGCGTCCATTTCAGTGTGATAATCATTTCCTTTAACGAAGTACCACTTTTTCATTTCCTCAGGAGAAGCAATACCAGATGGTGGGATAGAGATTTCAGGTTTCACATCATCTTTAAACATGTCAGCGAGACGGGCAGCAGATTCAAAATCTCCACCTATCACTGCCTGAACTTGTGCAGGGACTTGTTCTCTAAGACATTGATGATGAAACTTAGAAGCTTTTGACCAAGAGGTCACAATCTTCTTGAGATTGAGGACTTCAAGCTTAAGTTTTTCATTCTCAAGCTGAAGCTTTTGAGTCAGCAACTCATGTGACTGAAGTTCTACATGAACATTCTTTAGTCTGTTGAGTTTTTCAGATTTTTCACTCAATTCAGAACTTACTGAAAGGAGTTTTGAGTGAGCTTCAGCGCGCAGAGTTTCTACGAACTAAAGATCACATGACAAGGATTCAAGAATCTTGGTCTTGTCCTCATCAGCAGATGAAAGAAGAGTATGTACATTTTTGACAGTGAAGTTGACCCACTGACTTGTTGAGACTTGGTCTTTTGTCAGCGCATCACTATCAGCCAGAGCCATGAGACACATGGTGTCAACATACTCCTCGTCATCGGAGTCATCTGAATTAGCCCAATCATGCTCTTCAGCAACCAGACCTTTGCCTGGTGTTTTGGCTTCTTCAGTTTCAGCCATTTTGGCTTTGAGCTGATAATAGTTGTTCCTGTATTCATCAGCAGATTTAGATGAGTTAGTTTTTGGAGCAGCAGGAGTTGGCATAGAAACCCTACACTCCTTTTGATAATGGTCTTTTCTGCCACATTTCAAGCATTCTTCCTGTGATTTATCCACAGGAGGCTTATATGGAGCAACCGACTTACGGTTGTTCCATTTCCTGGAGTACTTCTTTCCAGCGATTAAGGCAAATTCCACAAAATCACTGAACATTTCTTGTTTCTCTTCAGCATCAAGCTCATCAACAAGAGCTTGAATGGATGCTGGAAGAGCAGAGGTGCAGGCACCATCATTGGGATATATGGGCTCAGTAGAGATGAGAGCAAGAGGGTCAGTTAAAGAGTTTGCAGAAGTGCTGGCTGCAGAAGAGGAGTTAGCATGTCTCCTAGATTCTGCAGAGGCTCTAATATTTTGAGCCAAGGCTTTCTCTTCAAATTGAAGAGTGCCAAACAATTCCTCAAGATCCAGTTCTTGAATCTTTTTAGTGGTACGGGGGATTTGTCTTAAATTCTGCCATTTGAGAGGGAGAGAATCGATGAACTTGTGGCATACCTCAAAATTGTCATTGGTAATACCAACATTTGTCATGTCATTGAGCAACCCTTTGAACCGGGTATTATGTGCCCTCGAGACTTTCATCAGGAAGAGAAAAGAAATTTTCATAGGCACGTTTTAGGTCAATTTTCTTGGTTTTAATCAAGTCAGCTGACCCTTCATAAGTGCTCACTAGTCTTTCCCAAACTTCTTTTGAAGTGGGGAATTTAATGACTAGTTTCATCACCTCAGTGGGAAGAGTGGTGATGATCATATTTTTCAATCTTGAATCAAGATTGACGAGCTTTCGCTCTTCTTCAGTCCATTGGACTTCTGGCTTTACCAGATCAGTCACAATTTCAGGAGCATCAGGTGTAGCACCTGGTGTCCTTTGGACATACATAGGTATATATGGACCTTAATTTAAGATGGTCATAAGGTATGGTTCTACACCCACTATGTGTAGTAACATTCGTTCCTTCCATGAGCCAAAGTCTTTTGGCTCAAATTTTGGAGGAATAGAGACGTAACCAAAGTCACGCGTGTTAACCAGAGTGGGTACAGACGACATCTTTAAGAAAGAAAATTTTAAGATTTAAATCGTAAAGACAATAATGTAAACACAAGAGGCAAACAGATCTTGTTCCAATAATTTAGGAACAGTGGCTCTGATACCACTTGATGGTCCACGAATGCACTACTTGTGTTTGATTAACTAACTTGTAAGATAAATATGAAATAACAAGAATAGAGACGAGAAGTAAAGAACTTTGTTTGGTTATATGTATTTCAAACTAAACGATGAAAACATGGATGGTTGTTTAACAACAACAATAAACAGAAAAATTAGTTAAGTTTTTGAACACACAAAAACTTAACAAATAACTAAAGAGAATAAAGTAAAAACTATGGAACACACCAACCACTTAGTGGCTAGGTCAAGTGATTCCTTTTATAGACAGATAAGGAATCACATGACTACCCTAGTAGATGTTGACACAAGAGGGTTGTCAACTATCTATTGGTGGATCATTCAGATCTGCAGAGGTCTCTTTCCTTCATCTTGTTTGTTTCCAAAAACGGTATGAAAGAGAAACTCCATTGCACAGAAGTAGTACAAGGTCACATGGCTTCATCTTGATCTTTCAACATGTGTCCTTGGGAACATTCTTCTATTCTTCAAATTCCCGCTCATATTTGACTTACAAATACTGGACGATGAATCATTGAACATATCCTTTAGACTTTGAAGATAGATCATGCTTGCAGATGTATGTGCTCGTTGAACGAGTCACTCACTGAGTCCCTCAGCGAATCCCTGATCCAACAGAGAACACTTAAAAACTACATCTTGATGCATTAAAAGTACATAAAACTAACATAGTGTATAACTAAATATCATTATTTAAGCGTTGAACAACACATTGGTCTGTCAAAATCGAGTAAATCATGTTTTTTGTTTTGTGTATCCAATGCATATTCATCAAAATGATGCATCCAACAAAAAACGTGATTTTTTCGATTTGACGGATCAATGTGTTGTTAAACATTTAAATAGTGATAATTAGTTATGCACTATGTAAGTTTTATGGACTTTTAATGTATCAAAATGATGTTTGTAAGTGTTCTCGTAGTTCTTACTTTAAAAGTATTCTTACCGAAGTGTTACCATGTACACACACACACACATATATATATTTATATATATATTTATATATATATATATTGTATAACTAAATGCGGCAGTGTTTGTGGCGGCGACAGTGTGGTGGTGGAGGAGGATGCGACGTCGAGTGGTGTAGATAATTGATGTAAAAGTAATTGATGTAAAAGATTAATAGATATATTTTAAAAAGAACTGATAGTGAAATATAATCATTAAGGATATTTTAAATATTTTCTAACATGTAACTTTTAATATGAGACTATTTTTTTATATGATACTAGCACGGTACCCGCGTATGAGATTAATAATAATTAGTGCTAGTTTTGTAATTATGCTTAAGGGTTGTATGTATTTAGTTAGTTAAGGAAAGAAGAAGGAAGCTTAAGTGTAAGTTCTTCTAAGGTATATAAACTCCCTTCACCACTTGTAATTTTAACGTTTCATATATAATCTAATCGTATTCCTTTGAAATACCATTTTTCTCTAATTCCTTCACACTAGCAGGTTATGAATTCTTAATCTAGCAATTGTTTACATTGCGTAATGCGGTGGTAGTTGTGACGACAACGATGCGATGTAGATTATTGATATAATGTAATAGTAATGCAGAAATTTTAAAAGATAAAAATTTAATTATATATGTAAAAGTGCTTTGAAAAATATTAAATAAAAAAATTATATATTTTTAACACTTTCATAAGTGAAATAGATATATATATATATATATATATTGCCCTTTCTTACACTTTATGTAACATTCAAGTCTTTGCTAAATAAGTCTTTGGCTATCAGCCAATCACACACACGTGTAGGTCCTTCATCACATGTGGTTTCTTCGAAGTCATAAAAGGCTGTCAAAAAAAAAAGGAAATTAAGATGTATTATGTGTTATTGACTAGCAACTAATTAAAAGGTACGTAGTCACAAGTGTGCGACAAAAACATAGAGGAAAAGATCGTCAAAGTAAGAAATGTAAGATCAAAATACTCTTTCGTCCGAATCTTAATTACGAACAAATTAAAACGGATGAAGAAATTAAACATATATTATGAGATTGTAAACCTCTACCAACTATGTCATATATTGATGGAGTATAAAGAACATGGTATGTAGATAGGTAATCTTTATATCACAACTAGTGTTTATGACGTGAGATTACAAGAATCAGAAACAAAAAAACAGAATTGCAAAAGATTTAGAATACCGTAAATATAAGAAGTTAAGAACCGAAAGTTCTTCACTGGGAAAACCAAAATTAATGTCTAAAACTAGAAATATTCTCATTTTGTTCAACCTCGTAAGTTTTTATTTTTCCTTGATAATCATTTTACATTTTCTAATTAAAAAAATCGTTCATATGCTATTTCATTTTTACACCAACCAATTCCCGCAATCGATAATAGTAATAGCCCAATGAGAGTAATGATAAAACATATTATAAAAAAAAATCAAAGATGACGGAGTATTAAATTTTATGGAATAGTATTCAGTTGACTATACAAGGTTTGATTTGTATAAATTTTCTAGCATGGTATTACCTGTTTTTGCACATCATTTTTGAAACCTTCACTTAATAATGGCTGACTTAAAAGCCTATTTTCCATTCTTCTTTACATGCCTCATATCCATCATTTTGGTCCGGGCGTTTTTCAAATCTATTTGTGCTAAATCTCACCGTTTGCCGACCCCATTTTCCCTTCCTATTATTGGACATCTCCACCTTCTATCATCGATCCCACATCAAACTTTTCACAAGCTTTCATATCGATATGGGCCCATATTTCAACTCTTTCTGGGCTCTAAACCTGGTATTGTTGTTTGTTCACCAGAAATGGCAAAAGAATTCCTTAAAACACATGAACATGTGTATCTAGATAGAGCCCGAAGCTCAACCGCAGATTACATAACTTATGGATCGAAAGATTTGGTGGTTGCTCCTTATGAACCGCACTGGAAGTTCATGAAAAAAATAGTTATGTCAAATCTTTTAAATGGAAAAACACTTGACATGCTTAGTTCAGTTAGGCACCAAGAGATATATGGTTTTATAAAATCAATATCACAAAGGGCTCGAGTTGGCGAGGCCATGAATCTTGGCAAGGAGTTGATGAAGCTGTCTAACAACGTGATATCAAGAATGCTGATGGGTATAAAATTTGCAAATGATAAGGAGGATGTTGCAGACGATTTAATAAACTTGGTTACTGAAATGTTTCAGGCATCTGCTTTCTTTAACCTTTCCGATTACATATGGTTGTTTAAGAATCTAGACTTGCAGGGATTAGGGAAAAAGGCAAAGAAGCTTCGAGCAAGATTTGATGTAATGATTGAGAGGATCATAAAAGAGCACGAGGAGGCAAGAAAGCGTGGTGGAGAAATGAATGACTTGCTTCACATTTTACTTGATATACAACAAGATGAGAGCATGGAGATAAAGTTGAGCAGAGAAAACATCAAAGCCTTCATCCTGGTAACTTTAACTAGTATGATTTCATTTTCAAACTCATTATCTAACTATTTTGTCTTGTAATTACAATCCGTTAATTTAAGCGTTTGGATAGAGGCAAAATTAATTCTCCTAATCTGATTACTTATTTATCAAGCAAATAATTTTGGTATTTTTGATAATGACTTGGAGAGTGGATTACTCTAACTAATTATTGATTTAGTGTGAGATTATTGAACTATCCAAGTATGTAACACGCTGTCTTTTTTGTTTGTTTTTGTTTAACCTAAATATACAATTATATAATCACCTTCAAAAGGCTTACCCTTCGCAAAACTATGCTCTTTTTCGCTTTAGGACCTCTTTCTTGCCGCAACGGATACTTCAGCGAGTACCATGGAATGGGGTTTATCACAACTAATCAATCACCCAAATATCATGAAAAAGGTACTTGAAGAAATCCATCAAGTTGTTGTTGAAAACCGACTATTGCATGAATCAGACATACCAAATCTTCCATACCTCCAAGCAGTTGTGAAGGAAACGTTACGTCTCCATCCCGCCGTCCCGGTTTTAGCAAGACAATCAACAGAAGATTTCATGGTGGCGGGTTACCATATTCCAGAAAAGACTCAAATTTTTATCAATGTGTGGGCGCTAGGTAGAGACCCAAACCATTGGGAAAGCCCACATGAGTTCCGTCCTGAAAGATTCCTAGAAAAAGAAAACGAGTTAGATGTAAGAGGGCAACACTTTCACATGTTACCATTTGGTAGTGGGAGGAGGATGTGTCCTGGGATATCACTAGCACAGTTTATGGTACACACAACACTTGGTGCAATGATTCAGTGCTTTGACTGGAAGGCCGGGATAGATGGAAATCTACCAAGTGTTGATATGGAAGAAGGATTTGGGCTAACGCTTACTAGAGCTAACCATTTGGTATGTGTACCAGTGGCTCGTCTTCATCCTATCCCATTTTCATTGTAACATCTCAGACATGTATCCCAACTTTCTATCGACTCCGTCTCATGTTAGAATGAAAATAAGAGGAAGTTTATCCGTTTCATGTCGTAAATATTATCTGATTTTGCGGTCTATACAAGCACATAAAAAAGAATTGCATTTTTATACTTTCGCAGTTTAGATTTGTTCATAGTAGCCATCGAAGTTAATTTGTTACATACAGAGATTCCGATTGACAAAGATGAAACCTTTCAAGGTTTATGTTCTTTGATCTATCACACAGAATGACGTTAATGAACAAAACTGAATATACTAGCATTGCCAGATTCTTACCATTATATTCTTGGAGATATGTAGCATATCGACCCACTTACTTTTGACACCGAAAGTCTCTCGTAAGACAGAATTAACCCAATCTTAGATTTATATTTACAATCAACAAAAACCAATAAGCAGTCATAACCCTTGATGAAACTGTGCAAAAACCATATGGGTACCCTCCACCCTTATGGGCCAGCTCTTATTTATGGCATATCAAATTTATTCGGCTATAGCTTTTGCCTTTTGTTGACTTTTGACTTAAACTAGGAAATTATTTTTTCATTGAAGTCATCATGTTTATCTCACTTTCTTTGGTTAATGAAAAAGACCGAATCTAATGGCATTGTCTAATTCTTACAATTAGTCTAGATTTCAACCCCACTACTCATTGACACCAAAATCCTTTTGCAAGACAGAAATATGACCAACACCGGAACAAAATTAGCCCAATCTATATATTTAGGCCCAAAGGCAGTTGATTTCGTGCTCTCCCCAAGTTGGCAAAAACAGTCCGTCAAGTTTCGAATAGTAATTTCTAAGAGATTTTCACCGCAACACTTTAACGGAAATAAAGAATTTCAAAGAGACCACATGGGGTGAAGGACCTACACGTGTGTTTTTGAAATTCTTTGCAAAAAATAACAGTCCGTCAAGTTTTTTTAGTCCAACAGTATGAGTTTTTGTTTTATAACTAGCTCACACTCAGAAATTAAGCCCAACTTATAAAGACCTACTTGGTATCGATGCTCTAGTAGTCTGGTTGCCTTTCGCCTTTTGGACGTAGGCTGACTCTATTAGAAACTGACCCTTGTGTCCGAGGCTCTTTTAGACTCGAACTCATGAAACTATTTATACAAAGACGTTTTAAGTTATCAGTATACCTCTCTATAAGTGTTGGTGCTATTTAGCATGCCTTTATATGATGAAGTTGAGCTCAAACAAATGGTTGAGTCAGCGTGACTCCCGTAGCTCCCGACACTGCCATAATGGCCATATCATTAGGGATTCGACTCGTGACTTCCTTGGTGTAGAAGACGACCCTTAAAATTGGTTCAGCTCATCCAGAGTCAATGCCCCTATAATTGATCTCTCTTCGATGATCTTGAGTCAGCTCTATCACATGAAATCCAAAACACAAATCACGTACTCATTTATCCAAAATAAGCTCTATCAAACTACACAACAAATCAAATATAAACTAAAGGGGTGTGGAAAATGCAAAAGAAGGAATGAAAATGCACAATTGGGATATGGCATGCAATCAATTGTGTGCAAGTCCTCCATCACATGAAAAACAAAATTTCTTAATGAAATAAAAAACAAATACATCACCATATATATCCAAACCAAGCGTTTATGAAATTACACAATAAATCAAAATAAAAATATATAATAAAGTTCAACTAGGGTTCAAGTTTTAGGAGGAGGCCGGTTTTCAAGTACTGTGAAGTCATAAGTTTAATTTTAGTCCTTCTAGTTAGTTTAAAATAGGACCAGAATAGTGGTCGTTACCAAAAAATTGAAAGCCCAAAAAAAAAAAAAAAATCTATATGAAAGTAACAACCCATTTGACCCGAATAATCATTTTAGCTTAGTTTAACTATAAATTCACTTGAACCCAAAACAAAGCATTAACATTCAACCCGTTTGACCCAAACCAACTGATTTTACCGACCAACTTGCCAACCAATGTATTAATAAGGTGGCTCAGGTTGACAAGAGTCGGGTCCATATTGAAAATATAAGTTTTAAAGTTCATAAACAAAAAAAGCAATAAAAGTTACACAAATTCATAAAAAAATATTTTATGAAAAAATTGAAATTCAAAATTTAGCAAAACCGGTTACCAGTCTGTTAAACTCGAAAAAATCCGATAACATGAGTCGGTTCAGATCATATAAAAAAATAGGAACAAATGGGACCTAAAAAGGAGGAGACCCCTTCAGAACCTGGTCGAACTGGTTTTTAAAACACTTATTTAAGTTACTTTCAATTTAGAAAAATATTTTTTAAATGCAAATTATGCTTTGCGGCAGACCTCTTGAAAAGTAATTCCATTCAGTTTCGGTTTCGGAAAACTTTCCATCGGACCAACTCTACTTTTAAAGTAAAGTTATTTTGAAAATGAAAATTCCTTATCTCCGTTATTTATGAATTTTGGTAACACTAAAATTTGAGCCTAACTGAAAAATTACATTTAGAATGTACAAATTTTACATTTAAAATTACATTTTGAAAAATCTCCTATCTCCATCCTACAAAAGTTACATTTAAAATTTCCAAACTTTACATTTACCGATATAAAAGCATCAGATTAATCGTTGAATAAATGGAAAGATTGTAAAATATTTTTTTGTCGTCTGTGGTATCCTGCAGTTATAATGTTGTTATACTAAATTGATGTTCTAAAAATAGGCTTATTAAAAGAGTCATGATCTGCTCAAGAAAGTTAATTATGGGGACCCATAAAAGGAATACAAAATTACTGTTATATCCCTTGTCAAAAACTAAAATTTACAACACCATCGCTCGACAACCCTTTTTCACTTTTGGTTTTAATCTTTCGACGCCGTGATCATTGATTATTTTATTGAAAAATTTTATTTAAGTATTTAGCAATGGTAAGTAACAAGCCACTGCTGGAATAATTATGATTCGTATTGTAAATATAATAAAAATATGATAATAACAATAATATCTGATCTAGTGGGCCTTGTAAGAGCAATAATGTTTGTCATTGATGTCGAGTTCCTAAAACGAGATGATTGTATTTAGATGAGATTGAGAATTTAGGAGAGAAACACAAACAAGAATTAGATGGAAGATTAGGGTTAAAAAAATGGTTGGAAATGGCTCTCTATTTATAGAGAGATCATTTACAACTTTAGCCCTCTGGTGTTTAGTATGTGCAATATAAGTCCCCGTATTTTCAATCATCTAATGGAAAACCCTATAATATGTCTTTAAGAGTAAATACGCCCATCGTATAGTTACTAGACATAGGGATTTTAGTTATCATCAATTATCATATCACAAATGATAAACGATCAGTGACGGTCACATTAACGTGGTTCCAACATTCTCCCACTTGACTAAGCGATCATTTATCTATGAGTATTCAATAAGTCCGGCCGGGATAATACTCATTTTGTTTTAAACTGAAATCATAGTCAATAAGTACAGTCGTAGAGAAGAACATCAACTCAGGACCCCCACTAGTCAAACTATGACTCAAATTTAGAACTAATAAGCAATGATCAATTGACTAAGACAAATTTTGTTATATAATGTCTATACACCATTATGAGCTCGAAGTGTAACTAATAGATAAACAAAATTTGAATAAGGAGGAAAATTTTTATTAAGATAATAATGACCAATAAGTACAACATGCTATTATAATAGGTCCTTTAATAAGCCTTATCTTCGACACGTGTCCTACGAAGATTTTAGAAGGAAGACCTTTGGTCATTGGATCCATTAGCATATTATGTGTACTTATGTACTCAATACAAAGAACATTTTCCTCAATCTGTTCATATACAACAGATACTTTGTATCGAGATACATCTCAGCGCCAGTTGAACTGCAACTGTTCAAGCAAGTTACGGTAGCTGAGTTATCACAGTAAAGCTTCAATGGTCTAGTAATAAAGTTGACGTCTTTGAGTCCACTAACCAGATTCTTTAAGAACATCCAGTGACATGGTATTATAGATGACAATGTATTCAACCATCATGATGGACATTGTAGTCAGTTTCAGTTTATGACTCCGTCAAGAGTTAGGTCTGCCAGCTAATCATAAAAGTAGATTTCTTATCGGAATCAGAGCATCCTACTACTTCTAAGTTGTCACATCTTCTATAATTTAATGTGTAGTCTTTGGTCCTTTGCAGATATCGTAGAATCTTTTAGCCGCTTTCCAATATGCTAATCCGGGATTAGATAGTTAACTCCCTAGCATACCGGCAATTTAAGCGATATCTGAACGAGTACAGACCTGAGCGTACATAATGCTCACAGCTACATATAAGTAAGTTATCATCCTCATTTGCTCATTATTAATCTCAATAATTGGACTTCGGTAACAATTACATACGTCTCCTCTTACTAATAGATCTATAGTAGGTGTGTAGTGTTGCATATTATGGCGTTCTAATACGTGTTCAACATAAGTCTTTTGAGAAAGAAAGAGAACACCATTACGCCTGTCTCAGTGTATTTCGATACCTTTGACATAAGAGGCATCACCGAGATCTTTTATATTGACATTATGTGAAAGTAAACGCCTCGACTCACGCAACATATCCAAGTTGTTACTTGCAAGTATAATATCATCCACGTGCAAAACAAGGATTGTAAGTTTACTCCCACTGATCTTGAGATAGGTGCAATGATCCACTTGATTCTTTAGGAAGTCTTGTCCTCTTATGACTTCATTAAACTTAAGGTACCATTTTATTGATGTTTGTTTTAACCCGTATATGGACTTATTGAAATTGCATACCATGTGCTTTTTACCTTTTGGAATGAATCCATCAGATTGCCGCATGTATACATCTTATTGCAAGTTTCCATTCAGGAAAGTTGTATTGACATCCATCTGATGTAACTCTAAATCATAATGAGCTACGAATGTCATGACGATCCTTAAGGAATCTTTATGACATACAAGAGAAAAGGTCTCTTGATAATCGATTCCTTCCTTTTCAGTAAAGCCCATCGCAACCAGTTTGGCCTTATAGCGTTTAACGTTTTCATTCGGGTCTAATTTGGTTTTGAAGATCCATTTACAACCAACAGGTTTGGATTCTTCAGTAAATTCAACCAAGTCCCAAACGTCATTATGCTATATGGAATTGAGCTTTCAAATTATGGCTTCATTCCACTAAGTGGCCTGTTTGTTTTAATGGCTTCTTGATAAGGAATAGGATCAATAAGCTTTACAATGTCCTCAACTTCAGTTAAATAAGTTATGAAATCATCAAAAGTTATGGCCTTTATATGACCTAGATGATCTCTTGAGTTGATTATTAGGTTCAGTAAAGAAGATGCTTTAACATTAGTAATAAGATGCTTTATCAATAGTAGTATCTTGATTAGGAAGATTTTGATTAGGAGAAGGTGGATCAGTGATATTAAGAGCAGCGTTGAGTACAAGAGGAGTTATCGGGAGAGTAATAATAACCGACGATTGGTTCTCCCCACTTCTTGTACTTCTAGCAAATCTTAAGTTATGATTTGTCGTGCTCCCACTGATCTTTTAGTTCTCAACAAACGTGGCATAATGCATGTCAATAATGCTAGTAGTGTAGGAAAGACAATATAACTAATAACCGATAAAGAAACAAGTAAGGGATGTAAGATCCAGTTTCTTTAAGTTAAGGTTATAGAGTTATGCTTTGGCAGAACAGCCTCAAACGTTCATATATTTTAGACTCAGTTTCTTACCTGTCGAAGAGTCTTAAGGACAGATTCTAATGGAACTCTTATTGAGTATATGAATGGCTATGTGTAAGGCCTCAGTCTAAAAGAAAGTAGGTAAGTGAGTGTTGACAAACATACTTTTCACCATGTCCATTAAGGTTCTATTTCTCCTTTTAGCAACATAAAATTTTGAGGAGAACCAAATATGGTGTATTGGTTACTTATGTTTTGTTCCTTTCAAAAAAATTATGGAAAGAACTGGCAACTCAACCAATATCAATATGTCAACCATAATACTCACCTCCTTTATCTGATCTCACAACTTTTATTTTATGATTAATTTGGTTTAAAACCAAAGATTTAAGATCAATAAAAGTCTCTAAGGGATCAGATCAGATATAGGTGCACATAACGTGAATAACCGTTAATGAACGTAATAAATGATGCATGTCTTGAGATGGATGCGGGATAGGGGCCACTAACATCAGAGTGAATTATTTCCAACAAGTTGGAACTTCTAATGGCTCCTTTCTTAATCCCTTAAGCCATTGAATACATGTTTCAAAATCACTAAAGTCAAGATAATGTAATATTCCATCCTTATGAGTCGTATCATGCAAACTCGTGAGATGTTGCCAAAATGTTTATGCCATATTATGGAGGAATTCCCTAATTATTTAGGTGATTTTGTCTTTGTTTTAGTTATGTCATCAATATTAGGAGACGACAAAGACTGTGAGAAATTATGATCTAGTTCTAACTTATACAACAATCCATTCAAGAAACTACGACCAAAGAATTCATTATTATGAGTAATGGCAATCTCGTCGTAACCATGAATTATTACATAACTTTCAAGGTCTTAGACTAGAGAAATATATACAAGGTTCCAAGAAATTCTCGGTACACATAAGGTATCCACTAGTCTAATATACTTTTAAGTATTTATATGTAAATCATAAGTCTCCATGGTTTCGACATATAATAGATCAACCCTTCCGACTCTAAGTTTTCTTTGGTCATTTGATAGCTTCTGAATTGTATGGAATCCTTATGTTGAGTTAATCACATGAACCATAGAACTAGAATCAATCACACATGTATTAATAGATACATCAAACATAAAAGAATCAAATATTTCATAAAGTAATTTACCTTTCTTAGATAGCAACACCTTGAATTTAGGGCAATCTGAGCACAATCAAAATTTGCAGTTAGGATTGCTCGTCAAGGACTTAAAGCTAGAGGCAATAGCACCATGATTAGCCCTTTTGAACTGTACTTAAAGTCTTATTATTATTGTCATTATCCTTTCTCTTAATGGAATTAGCAGTGGTAGTAAGGTGAACAACTTTAGGTTGGCCCAACTTAAGGCGACCATTTTCTTGCACACACATTGCTATTTTAGTTTATTCATTGACCATTTATCCTTCATAGCATTATATCTAATTTTGAAGGTGTCGGAATTAGAAAGCAATGAGATCAACATAAAATGCATAAGAAAACTGTCAGTGACTTCCATTTTAGGACTCTTAAACTTATGAGTCATGTCAGTCATTATGTGTTCACAAATACTGCTATTTTCATTGTTTTTTAAGCTAGCATACGCTTTATACATTCCCTCAAATACTATGATTGATGAAGTTCTTAACCATCATTAGTGACAAGTGATTCGCCCTATCCCACTTCTTAAAATTCGCTTTTTGAGCTGCGGAAAAGTTAGCAGTATCAACAGTGGGTTCATTATGGTGAATGACATAGTCAAGGTCCAGCATCTCCAAAGTTAGAAGTAACTAATCTTTTCATGAAGCAAAGTTTGCAGTAATAAGTGGCTCAATGCCTAAGTTAGGTACTACAGTGGAAATAAGGAGGATAAAAATTTAGGATACAAGTAATAGAAGATTATTAAAGTAATGCCTAAAACTAAAGACAATAAGATTATAGGGACATAATTAGCTATCTAAGGCAGACTAAGCAATATCTATAAAAGTAATGGAACTAAGGTAATGCCTAAAATTAACTAAGGGCTAATAATAATGTTCCTCATAATTAGATATCTAAGGCTTATTAAGTAATGTCTCTAAAAGTAATAGAACTAACGTAATGCCTAAAATAAGTAGGCCTAATAGTAATGTTCCTTTAAGTAATGAGACTATGACCATTATTATAGTAATAAAGCTAGTGATAGGTAAGCCTATTGTAAACATCAAAACAATAACCTAAAGTAAGGCTCTACTTAGATGTTACATCACCTTTGGGCAGAAGTAACTAATATCTAAGTTAATATGAGCATTATGGTCATGCAACACAATGCTTATCTTTTGACCTTTGGGCACAAAATTAAGAATCGTGTATTTTATGCATGCAAATAGTCCTTTTGGCATACAAAGCATATTAAATCACCTTTGGGCAGAATTAATATACTTAGTGTTCATTATGCAAAAGGAAAAAAGAGCGCAACATAAGAATCACATTTGACATTTGGGCACAAATGATGAGACCATGTATATTAGTGCGAAGCCCGTAAGTTATGGGGTCCGGGGTAACACCCTTGAAAGCGGTGTCCAAGGGGTGGCAGCCCGTGGCGACTAAATCAAATTTCATTATTGATTTATTTATTTATTTATTTTAATTTCTCTTTATGTGTTATGGCAAAAATGTAAGAGAAAGAAAATAACTATTTTCGAAATTTGAGTGACAAAATTTTGCCATAAAACTTTTAGGTGATATTGTATTCGACAATTAAGGAGAACTCAACAAGTAATGATTGATTTTGATAAGTTAAAGTCAAACTAGACAAGATTAGGTCTAACTTAACTTTGAAATATTAAGATTGAACTCGATAAGATATTAGGTCGAATTCGACAATAGTTTAGGTCGAACTCAACTTAGAAAAATTAGGTTAAACTTGATAGATAGGTTGACCTCTAAAATATTTAGGTCGAACTCAACCTTTAGGTTAAAATCGACATATCATAAAGGAAAAATGTCATAGTTTATTTGACATTTATATATATAATATTCACATAAGTGGTCAAGTAATTTAGTTCAACATGTTTTACATAATGACATTACATGTAATGAAGTAATGTCAAATTTAATAAAGACTAAATCAAATTAAACTTGAAATAAAATCGAATTCAATAAAGACTAAATTAAAATCTTAAAATAAGGTCAAATTCAATAAAGACTAAATTAAAATCTTAATATAAGGTCTTATACAATAATGCAATAAAGTTGAATTCAATAAAGACTAAATCAAAAACCGACTTGAAATAAGGTCGAATTCAATAAAGACTAAATCAAAAAATGACTTGAAATAAGGTCGAATTCAATAAAGGCTAAATCAAAATCGACTTAAAATAACGTCGAATTCAATAAAGCCTAAATCAAATAACTAACTTATTTCATCGAATTCAATAAAGTCTAAATAAAAAATCTAACTTATTTCATCGAATTCAATAAAGTCTAAATCAAAAATCAACAATTAAAAAATAAAATTAAGATCTAAACCTGACTATTAGAGGTCGAACTCGTCATACAAATTAAAAGTCGAACTCTCACTTCATATTATATCTGTATTCTTTTTGTGCGAATAAAATAATGAACCAAAAATTTTGCTTTGGTTTTAATCGGCCGCAAACCAAAACTATATTTTATTAATGTTGGCATATACAAATCAACTCATTGTTTTATTCATTATTCATGACAAAACAAATACTTTTGTTTACGGCGGCAGCAAGCAAAACGTATTCATTTATTTGCAAGATCAAATTTTCAATATTAGATCCAAAGAATTTACGGAACAAAAAATGTTACAAATGCGAATCATTAGATCGAATGAACCAATGACTCATGATACCATATGCTGGAATAATTATGATTCGTATTGTAAATATAATGAAAATATGATAATAACAATAATACCTGATCTAGTGGACCTTGTAAGAGCAATAATGTTTGCCATTGATGTCGGGTTCCCAAAACGAGATGATTGTATTTAGATGGGATTGAGAATTTAGGAGAGAAACACACACAAGAATTAGATGGAAGATTAGGGTTAAAAAAATGGTTGGAAATGGCTCTCTATCATTTACAACTTTAGCCCTCTGGTGTTTAGTATGTGCAATATAAGTCCCCGTATTTCCAATCATCTAATGGAAAACCCTATAATATGTCTTTAAGAGTAAATACGTCCATCGTATAGTT
Source organism: Erigeron canadensis (assembly GCF_010389155.1). NCBI lineage: Eukaryota > Viridiplantae > Streptophyta > Magnoliopsida > Asterales > Asteraceae > Erigeron > Erigeron canadensis. The sequence continues at coordinate 33,602,330 of NC_057767.1, forward strand.
ACTAGACATAGGGATTTTAGTTATTATCAATTATCATATCACGAATGATAAACGATCAGTGACGGTCACATTAACGTGGTTCCAACAGCCACTAGTTAAAGAGATTACATTTAATTGTTTATTTATTCACGATTTCTAAGTTTGTGCATCTGCCTAGATTAATTTTGATCATAATTTCTATAATTCTTGCATATTCAATACTTCATTGTTTTATGAATGAATTCAGAAATTTTTGTTAATGTACAATACTCGATAAACTTCAAAAGCTAAGTTTAAATAATTTTTCGTTTGCTAGACAGAAGCTGTCAACAAACCATGGTTTGTCTTCAAAAATCTATTAAATCATATTTTGTATATATTTCGTATTTACTTTAAACAATATCTTTGCTTGAAGTCTTGCCATAAAAAGAATAATATTTGCTAGACCGAGTCTTGCCATAAAGAAGTAACTTTATACGGAATCTTCGATTAAATCATTATTGCGAGACTGAAGGGGTTTAGATATATATACACAAAGGAGTAAATTATATTAAGGGCATAATTAAAGGTCATTAAAAAGTTATTAAGTGTCCATATAAATTTTTTGTTTGAACAAATCAGCTCTCTTATTAAAAACAGTTGAAACACATCTAAAAAAAAGGCTATTCTATAAAAGGTTAAAACATGTGTGACAAAATAAAGAAACATGTCAAATATTCAACAAGTTAACTTTGGGGCTATTTTATAAGCATATCTAATCTTACAGGGCCCTTTTATTGAATTGTATTAACTGTAATACTGTATCATTCTTTCCAATTTTCCGTTGACTGAATGAGGTTTGATTTGTATACGTTCTAGACTCGAGAAAATAGGCCTATCTTTCGTGTCTTTTTGAGATCTAAACCTGGTTTTGTATGTTCACATGAAATAGAAACTTACAAATGGAATAAAAAACAAACTGATCTCACATTATATCGAAACACAATTGTCTATGAAACTACGCAACAAATCAATTGAAAAACTAAAGTTCAAAAAAATAAAAATACCGACCCATTTGACCCGATTGACAGCCCTAATTTCAATGCATGGTTGGAGGAACGAAAATTATCGATGTCTATTTCTATCACACGATGTGAAAAAAATGAAAAAGACAGTGACGTTTTTAGATTGATCAATTTTTTAAAGATATTAATTTAAACACACTCTTTTTTCATTTCAAATAATAAACTGTAGACATAACCAATTGATCAATATATATCAACTAATCCGTCATTACGTGACCACATGAACAGACGAAAGGTGCAAGTCATAGATTCAAATCTTATCAAAGGTAAGTGAAGAAACTATATTTGATGACTCATGTGTGAGAATGTTGAGTCACCAAGCATGAATCATATGTGGTGTGTGCTCTGGGTACCAAGACAATACATGTGACCAAGAAATTCCCACTCATTTACAGTTTTTCAATCATACACTTTTATAAATGATTTTTAATTCTAACAAGATATTCTATAACAAACTAAAATAAATTTAACTATGACAAATTTTATTTTTATCGATTTAGAAAAGTATCAAATAGATTGAGAGACTATAGAAAATTGTCTGTGATCGTTGTATTAGATATAATGTTGTCATACTTAATTGATATTCTAAAAATAGGCTAACACATATAATAACAAACTTATATAAACGATTAGGGGGAAGAGAGTAGCAGCGGCATACATGGCGGGTTGGCCAAGCCGCTGGCTGCACACCGCCGCCATCCCTGCGGCATGTGAACGGCATGGAGTTCGGCGGGCTAAAAGCCAGCCACGGCATAAGGGGGAGACGACTGTTGGGGAGCATGTGGGAGTGGGTCCAAAGCAAATATTTGACCGTTTATGAATTAAAAAAAAAATTCATCTTGTGAACTAAGGTGTGACGGCGGCTGAAAATCAAAGGAGGAAGACGACTCTGCAATCTATTCTTTTTTATATTTTTCAACCCATTTGTACCAAAGTCCTTTTTACTTATGTATATTTATAGTTTAAACTATTTATAAAGTTGTTTTAAAATAATTTATATTTAAAAAATTTTATGATTATTATATAAAATTACGGATGTGAATTTAATGAGTGATTTTTATGTTTTTAATCTATCATTTATTTTCATGTGTCGAACATTTTAATTTTTATTTGTCTAAATATGTAATGAACTTTGTTTAATTTTAGTATGTATGGTTTATGTTTTATTTAAAAAAATTTTTTTAATTGTTTGATTAAATTAAATGAAAAAGAAAAAAAATTGATTTGGGAGGGTTGAGAAGGTGATGAATGCCATTAAAAATGGTTGAGAGGGTTGGTTGGGAGAATTGAAAAGGAAAGTTGAGTTAAAGATATTTGATTGGTGAAATTTGGAAGGGATGAAAAATTGAGCCACATGACTCCTCTCCCCCTTATAAAACATAAATGGCAAAGATAAAGAAATATGTTGAATATTCAAGATATCGGAAACAAAATTATCTTTGGCGCTAATTTTTAAGCATATCTTATAGGGTCTTTAATTGAATTGTATTAACCATATCATCCTTTCTCTTGACTTAATGAGTTTTGATTTGTATAAATTCTAGCATGGTTTTACTTGTTATTGCACATTATTGATTAAAACTTCACTTAACCATGGATAACTTAGAAGCCTACTTCCCCTTCTTTCTTGTATGCCTCATCTCCACCATCTTGGTATGGGTGTTTTTGAAACCTACTCGTCCTAAGTCTCATATTCCGCCAACCCCATTTGCGCTTCCAATCATTGGACATCTCCACCTTCTTTCTCCAATCCCACATCAAGCTTTTTACAAGCTTTCATCTCGATATGGGCCCATCTTTCGTGTCTTTTTGGGGTCTAAACCTTGTTTTGTTGTTTGTTCACCAGAAATAGCGAAAGAAATCCTTAAAACAAACGAAAATGTGTTTGTAGATAGAGCCACAAACTCAACTGCGGATTACATAGGTTATGGATCAAAAGGCTTGGTGTTTAGTCCTTATGGACCCTATTGGAAGTTCATGAAAAAGTTAGTTATGTCAAAACTTCTAAATGGACAAACACTTGACATGCTTAGTTCAGTTAGGCACCAGGAGATCAATGGCTTTATAAGTTCAATATCAAAAAGTGCCAAAGTTGGGGAAGCAATGGATCTTGGTAACGAGATGATGAAGTTGACTAACAATGTGATCTCGATAATGCTTATGGGTGAAAGATGTACAGACATGGAAGAGGGCGCAGACAATGTGATGAAATTGGTGGCTGATTTAGTTCAAGCAGCAGGTAACTTTAACCTTTCAGATTACATATGGTTGTTCGAGAGTCTAGACTTGCAGGGACTTGGGAAAAAGGTGAAGAAGCTTCGAGCAAGATTTGATGTAATGATAGAAAGGATCATAACCGAGCATGAAGAGGCAAGAAAGCATGGTGGAGAAATGAAAGACTTGCTTCATATTTTACTCGATATACAACAAGATGAGAGCATGGAGATAAAGCTAAGCAGAGAAAACATCAAAGCCTTCATCCTGGTAACATTTATAATGGAATTTCATTTTCATACTCATTAATACATCATCTTACTATTCATTTTGGAATTGGGGAATGTCTTTCTAAGTGTTATGTTGAATATACATAGAAGCAAAAACTAATTATTGTGATCTGATTATTTGGTGCAACTATTTAACTTAACTCTTGAACGTTAATCATAACTATCAAACATTATTATAATTGATAGTCTGATTATTTTATTATATATGTATCTAACACACTCTATTTTGCTTATACAATTTTTCATAATATAAATCACTTTCAGTGTTTTCCCTCTTAACGAATTTATGCTCTTATCTTTTCATTATAGGATATATTTGCTGCTGCGACAGACACAACAGCCAGTACCATAGAATGGGGTTTATCGGAACTAATCAATCATCCAAATATCATGAAAAAAGCACGTGAAGAAATCCATCAAGCTGTTGGTGAAAACAGACTTTTGCAAGAGTCGGACATACCAAATCTTCCTTACCTCCAAGCAATTGTGAAGGAAACATTACGTCTACATCCCGGTGCTCCAGTGATCGCGAGACAATCAACAGAAGATTCCACGGTAGTTGGTTACCATATTCCAGCAAAAACACATATCTTTATTAATGTGTGGGCCCTTGGTAGAGACCCAAACCATTGGGAAAACCCACATGAATTCCGGCCTGAAAGATTCCAAGAAAAAGAGAATGAGTTAGATGTGAGAGGGCAACACTTTCACATGTTACCATTTGGTAGCGGGAGGAGGATGTGTCCCGGGATATCACTAGCAAAGTTTATGGTACACACAACACTTGGCACAATGATTCAATGCTTCGACTGGAAGGCTGGGAAAGATGGAAATCTACCAAGAGTTGATATGAAAGAGGGATTTGGGCTCACGCTTACTAGAGCTAACCATTTGGTATGTGTCCCGGTGGCTCGTGTTGATCCTATTCCCTTCTCAATGTAACATGTCATGCATGTATTGTTACTTGCTATCTTGACGTTCTATCCAATAAGCCAGCCTGATGTTAGGCTGTTAGCATGTTAAATAAGAGGAAATATATCCATTTCATGTCTTAAGTATAACCAAATATATGAATTCATAGCTAATCTATAGTGCAACTCTTAGAAATTATAATCTGTGGTTAGAAGTAGGTAAATACAATATAGGCAACTTTTTGTGTGGGTCACTTTGGTCCATACAAATTTTCTCATCTATAATTAAGTTAGTATCATATTCTAATTTAGTCATTTCTTATATGTTTCAATTATATATGAAAAGTCTAATTTTAACTACTATAGTTTACACTGTCGAAGTATTGGGCCCAAAACCCGTAAAAAACGGCAGTAGACAGTCCGTGAATTTTTTGTCTTAAGGATTTGTGCCCCAAAAAGTAAGTAACTGTGGACAAATATATATACTGTGTAACGCTGTTTAAACGTGTTTGTTGTAAGTATGTAACTTGTTTTTTGTTCAATTCAAAAATAAACCAACTGAATCCGGTTACTGCCGAATGGTTAGGTATGAGAGGGCAACACTTACACGTATTACCACTTGGTAGTGCGGGATATGTTCAGATATATGACTATCGCAATTTATTGTACGCACAATCCTTGATGCAGTGTTTAAGTGCTTTGACTGAACGGCAAAAAAAAGATGGAAATCCAGCAAGTGTTTGATAAACGATTTGGGATAAGACACTTCCTAGAGCTAAACATTTGATGTGTCCCAATGGCTGAATTTTTATTTTTTTTTAAAATCTAAATGAAGGCAGTACCTCATATTTTTATTACTAACCAAAATTGTTTTACAAAGAAACGTATCAAATTTGAGTGATGGACATGCCCAAACACCTACTAGTTAAGAGCGAAAATACATCTATACTGCATCATATCCAACAAATACATACACAAATCAGCATTGTAACTAACACTCCCTTTAAACCAACTATCTTCAACAAACAGTCACTTTAGTCCTTATGCCCAAGTCAAAAATAACAGTAATAAGAGTCCTTATGCTTAAGTCAAAATTACAGCAATAAGATTCCACAACCTTCATTAACAGTTCCAACACGCGCACCACACCTTTCAGTTGCAGCTTCCCTCCCATGCCGGTGGCTTATCTTGATCCTATCTCATTTTCAATGCAACAGAAATAGTGTTCTGTCATACTTTTGCAGTTTAGTATAACCTTCGAATTTTGATAGAAAATTTGAAAAGCATAGCCGGCTAGCCACATAGGTGACGTTAATGAAGAAACTGTATGCTGGCATTTTCATTCTCGCCATTATTCGAGATACGTTGCACATGGACCCAACTACTTACTACTATTGCAAGACATCAATATAAAGTTATAAACAACACAGGAATGAAATTAACCCAATCTTTTATACTTATAAACACCAAAAACCAATAAAGAATTACAACCATCCAACCCTTAATGAAACTGTGCAAAAACTAGATGGACACACATGAGTACATGGCAATATATAATGAGACAATCCAAACCAAATCTCACAAAACCATACAAAGGAGCAAAAATTACTAAGCTTCAGCAGTATCTCTATTCAAAGCTCTCTCCAATCTTGTTTCAAATGGAGTATTGTGCCAATTCACCCTTTTATCCTGTAAACCAATTGCAAATACGTTAGTTATACATAAAACACAACAAATGTTTGTTCACAAATCGTTCTTATCGACATATACTCAAGGTGTTTGGTATTCTTTAGACAAGATATGATATTACAGTGCATGTTGAAGTTACTAAATTAATATTACAGTGCATCCCTTTAAAATTATATATCATGGTTTGAGGTAGCAAAATAAGGGGGCCGAGTAGGTTGGGTAAATACAATTTGGGGAAGTTTTTGTATGGGCCAGTAGCATTTGTCCTATATTATTAAGTTTTAGTAAATAAGTTAGTGTGTCAAACATGATTACGGGTGTTATATAAATTCAATACCAATCCACATGCATAAGATGGCTTAGAAAAATCCGTTAAAATACATTTCCGGAGACTTAAACCCATCTGACCCATTTCCTTTTGAAATACTCTTTTACTGATTTGATCTGTATAAGATGCCCCGCATAACTCAAAATCAGCCTACTCGTAAGGCTTAGGGGTTGATTTGTCACACCCAAAAAACATCAGAAAAAATGACCCTTGTGCGCTTTTCTACTCGACCTCATGAAACTTTCTCTACAAAACATAAATGAAATTTATGAGTATACCTCTCTATACTTGCTGGTGGTATTTGGGATGCCTTTATATGATGAAGTTGAGCTCAAAGAATTGGCCGAACCGGTGTGACTCCAGTAGCTCCCGACACTGCCAATTATGGCCATATCATCAGGGCTTCGACCTGGTGACTTTCTTGGTGTCGAAGCTGACCCTGAAAACTGGTTTAACTCATCTAAAGTTAAGGCTCCTAAAATTGGTCTTTCTTCATTGCTCATGACTGAAGTCGTCGTTGATTCTTGAGACAAGCTTTTTCCAGAAGAAATACTATCAACTCTCTTGTTATTTGGTATAGAATTCGAGCCCAACCAATTTGAAAGGCTTGCATCAACAGCTATTTCTTGGTTATTATTCTTAGGTGGTATCCAAGCGGAATTCAGAAAAGAATTCTCCTTTTGCAGGTTGGAGTTCAACGGCTTCGGTACTGGTGTCACTATTCCTTTTGATTTCAAAGCTTTCCATTGTGAAAGATTCTCAACTGGATTCAATACTGGATCAACATATACACTTCTATCGCGTGCATTACCATTTGATACATTTTTCACAACTGAATTGGATTCCTTTCGTGATTCCTCCGATAGAACTGGAATTGACTCGCACCATACTTCTTGACATATAATTCTGTCTTCGTCATAATAATCTTCTTCTTCTTCATCATCTAACCCCTCTTCAATTTCATCCTCACACTCAAAATCTTCCAATTCATCATCACTTTCAACACAGTTTCCATACCGATAATTTGGTGGATAGGATCCAACACTAACCACATCAGAATCATCCTGAGAGCCAGAATCCGTATGAGCTGGGACCGATTTGGGAAAAGTTTCGCCTTTTTCATTCTTTTCCAATAAAGATTCAGTACTGTCAAACACTTGAATATGCTCATAAGTTGTCACATTTGTATCAAATGTCACTTTTTTCCTGGTACTCACACTCAATAGCTCCTCTTTCTTTTCACTATATCGAAAAAAATTACATGTTTAAGATACGAAAACCTAAGAAACATAATAACATCATGAACACAAATTATTTAATACAAAATAAAAAGATAAGTTACCTCGAGTCTGGAAGCGAAATAGAAGGCTTGTCTGTGATCCTTTGCACCAAAGATACATCAGCTTGCACAAGATTCTGAATTTTAGGAACCTGAAACACAAAATTCACAAATTAACCCAAAATCAAGATTCTTATTTATGGGGTACTTGTCAAAATTACTAATGGGCCTTTAACTTAAGACAATATTTCAAAAAAATTCCATATAATCACTATGAAAAATAACTTCTATACTCGCCTAAAATCCCGGTTTCTTGGTCTAAAACTTGATGATTTTCGAATTCGATTAAACTTTATGCAATATAATATCAAACCCAATAATCATAAATAAAAACAATCATTATTAAGTATAAAAGATAAAAACTTTTTAATTTCTTTTTCAAGAATCAAACATAACAAGAACTTTTTAATTTCTTTTTCAAGAATCAAACATAACAAGTAAATCAAGAAACACCCACTTAATTTCATTTGATAATTTACAATTTTGATTAAACTTTATGCAATATAGAATCAAACCCAAGAATCATAAATAAAAACAATCACTTAAATAAAAAAGATTGAAGCTTTTTAATTTCTTTTTCAAGAATCAAACATAACAAGTAAATCAAGAACCAATCTTTAGTTTTTTATATAGATCAAAAGGGGTGATTATATAGATCAAAAGGGGTGATATAACTTACTTGATGATCTCTGGAAATAACTTTGTAGCTCTGTTGTTTGATTCGTTGTTTTCGGTCCTTTTTCGACGGACCGAAACAGCCAAGAAAACAACCACCCATTTGTCTCCTTCAAATTCTTCTGATCAGAGTTTTAAAAAAAAATCTAATTAACAATTCTTGCAATGTAAGGAATTGAATTGTTATTATAAGTTTTAGTGTTAAAGGATCTCCATTAATCTGATATTATTATTAAGAAATAACAATGAAGAGAAAAAGAGAGATAAAAGGCAAAGAAAACGGTCGAATTTTTGTAAGAAGAAGAAAAAAAAATCAAAAGGGTATTTGGGGTTTATGTGAGATTCAAAAGGAAAGAAAGGAAAAGGAGTGGGATATGACCGTTGGAGTGATGATGATGATGATGATAGTATTTGTGGTGGTGGGGCTTGTCATGACCAGGCTGGAATATTAGGCCCATCTTGCTGTTAAAATAAATAAATTATTAGGCCCATATCTGTTAACCAGGAGTTACCTGTTGTCTCCCATTGTATGAGAGGGGTTGGTTTTTTATTCCACGTGTAAAATACAGGGGCTGAATTTTTTATACTTTTAATAGCATTTAAGATTTTCTCATCAATTTAACTTTTTCCTTATGTAAAATCTGTCTTATCCTATAAAGATTAATTTATTAAATAAATAGATTTTAAAGAAAAAAAGATTATTGTCAAAAATCAAAATATTATAAATTAGTATACGTCAACAAGTACTTGGCTAACCCGCATTCAATCCTCTTTCTTTGAAGTTTAGTCACTTAGTAACTCTACTCTTGACTTGGATTATATATCCAATAAGGTCTTTTTTTAGAGGATAAATTTGAAATTAGATGGTATATTACTTATTTGACAAATAAAATTTTTGCTTAAATGTCACTCTATCTTATATTTTTTATTTATTTTTTAACATTACTTGATGTGATATATATCATGTTTGTTGTCATATTATAATAAAATTTCACCATTTATTGTTTTCTATCACCCCATATTAATAGTAAATGAAGAGAGTTTCATTTGTCCCGAGTCATCTAATGTGATATGATAACTTGGATAATATCTTATATTCTTTAATAAATAGAAAAAATTAAACTCAACCAATTGAATATCATATTACATGAAAAACTAAATGATATCTCCAACATCTTTACACTCACATCTTGATAACTATCATCTAATACTTTATATTGTACAAAATTATGATATTGTATATATTATTTGTCTTATCGCATTGCAAAAGTACTATGCTAGTCAAAAATTATTTATACTTTTCTGAGCAATCTTTTTAAAAATTGACTATGATATTTGATAAAAATAAAAAAAACAAGAATGAGATTAGAAAGAAGAACCAATAGGTTTACTTATGAACATTAGTAATAGTTCACTAGAACTTGAACTTGATAAAAAAATTTCTTTTAATATTGACTTTCGCAACATAAAGTTTTGATATCATACACACATACACACACAAGGAAAACAAAGTGGAACGATCCTAACTTACACCGACGTCAATGTGCCCAAGTCAACCTTTCACACACGAACTACCCCGCAATGACCTCAATTTCTTAACAATTCACACTACCATTCCAATGTCGTTGGTTATTCATCCCGGAGACGTTGGTATCATTACTGATGAGGATATCTGTAACATCCCAAAACTTTTTGACGTTGACCGTTAATTTTCCGTCAGCGACCATTGAAAACTATGTGCTTTATATGTGCTTATGTTAATTAAATGATTAACGTGAGATATGTGTTAAAGTGATTTAAAGTAATGAAATTAATGCTGATAATGATTTATAAAGTCAATTAGTATTCCCGGTAAGATATAAGAGTTGTTAAGTGTTCCCGGTTGCGTTAAACGAGTCGTTAAGTGCCTAAACGAGTTATAACGAAGTGCGAGGGCCTAGATGTAAAGTTGTGAAAGTTGTTTCAGTATAAATAGGACTCAAAATTCGTGCATAAGGCTGGAGAAACAGATCTGAACCCTAAGAAAGCTTCACACACAAACCCTAGGTTAATTCTTCAAGTTCTAAGCGATTTCAGGGGATTTCGGAAGAGTTTTTGCTTGGTTTTCAATATGTTGATCAATCTATAGGTAATTGAGGTATTATTACATGGATTTTATGTCCTTTTAATCATATAATCAGATCCATAACTGGTCTAGGTTATTAGAGGATCAATTGATGTCAAAAACGTGTGTTTTGATCGATTCGGTAACCTAAAACGTTTGTTGTTGTGATGCAAATCAAGTAGGGGTTAATCAATGATTTCATTGCATCATTATGGTCTTAAAATGATGAAATTTGAGGTACAAAAGTCGTTCATAAGGTTATGGGTCGTTTAGGATGTGTTTGGTTAGGTTTTGAAGTTGTTTTTCACGTCTGGTCGTCGTAACTCCCGTTAGCTAGGTAATTGCGATAACACCTCCACTGTAACTCCCGTTACAAATTTTCATAACTCCCGTTAGGCGCGTAACTCCTGTTACAAATATTCGTAACTCCCGTTAGGGACTGATTTTGTTAACATTTATAAACGACCATAACTTTTGAACCGTAACTCCGTTTTTGACGAATAAGCTCTGCACGGAATCGTGAGAGAGTCTATTTTCTAATGATAATGCTTTTAAAAGATGATGATGATGTCAAGTTTTCAAAAAGGTTAATTTAGTGAGTGAATGTCGAGTTCCATCGAGTTATGTAAGCTCTAAAACATTAATCGAACCTATGATGCATCAAGCTTTGTCATGGGTCATGTTTATAGGTATCTAGACCTGAGTTATGACCATAAGTAAGTGGATATTTAATTAGCTCATTATGTCGTTTAATGATTATAGGTAAGCCGGGAATAATTGCACTCGATAACTTACGTTATCATTTATTGTTTCTTAATGTGCTCTTCAACGAGGTAAGATACATGACTTTTATCACACTGGAGGCACAACAAAAGTAGTTTTCTCTAATTAACCTCTTAATCGGATTATCTTATGTGTGTCGGGTTATCCGGGTCATGCGGGAGGTTATATGGGAACATATGCATGTTGAAGTAGTTAATTATGTTGTGATGACGTTTAAAGTTGAAGTAATTATATGCATATGTAGCGTGATGATTACAATGATGTTTCCATGAAGTATATATGATATTTGTTGTTGAAATGATTTGTATTGATACGTTGACATTTAAAGTAAAAGTAAGTATGTGCATATGAAAAGATGATGATTATAAGGACTTCATCATGTTATGTTTATGATATGTGATGTGATGTTGATAATGTTGCCTTAATGTTGATATGTGATGGCTTGTATGTGAGACTTAAGTATGACATGTCTAGTTTACTAGATACACGTGGGAATTGCTATGAGTTGTGCACGTTAGTGGGATTAAACGTTAAAGTAGATGTGGAATTAATTAGGTAATGAATACCTAATGTTAAAGTAAAGTGTGAAATGTGGGAAATCGTTCTAGCCTTAGTGTTAGTGTGTAAAAGTAAGAAAGATAAATACGTGGGAAATGCTATAGCTAAATACGTGAGATTGACGTGGAAAGTGTTAAGCTTAACCCGTGCTAGATGTAATGCTATTGCGTAAGACGTGGGAAATCGTGCTAGCTGTAATGCTAGTGCGTAAGACGTGGGAAATCGTGCTAGATGTAATGCTAGTGCGTAAGATGTGGGAAATCGTGTTAGATATAATGCTAGTGCGTAAGACGTGGGAAATCGTGCTAACCCACTTTTGGGATGATTTGGAAGGAAGGAAAATCCACTCTTTCTCTTCCATTCATCCCTTTTCTCTTCTTTGTCCTTCGTTTACATACAAACTCGAGAACACAGGCTAAGGCTAATGACTAGGGAGGGTAGCAACCTAAAAAATCACCATACAACAATCAAAACGGCGTCGTACCATCTTACAAAGCATGACGTAATCTCCTATTTCGATCCAAACCCAAATTCCCAAAAACATACACTTTCAAATCGGTGCAAACCCTAATTACACACACACAAAAACAAACTTATACGCTACTTCGCGTATTGTGTGTGAAAAAGAAAAAGAAGCTGAAAATGGATTCAGATGAAGGGAAACTTTTCTTAGGTGGAATAGCATGGGAAACAACTGAAGAAAGATTAAATGATTATTTCACCAAATACGGCGTCGTTTCACAGACTGTTATCATGCGAGACAAGATCACTGGTCGTCCACGTGGATTTGGTTTTGTTGTTTTTGCAGATCCCTCTGTTCTTGATTCTGTTCTTCAAGATAGACACACCATTGATGGCAGAAATGTAAATTCTTTATCTCTTTATTTATTTTTATTGTAAAGTTTTATGCTTTTTTCATTTTTGATGTCAATATTAATGATACTGTATTCTGGGTATGATAAAGTTTTATGCTTTTTTTCGTTTTTAATGTCAACAATACCCAAATCTTGCTACAAGGATGAAATGGGGAGCTGGGACAGTCTTATCTTTACCCGCGAGTAGATTAACCGAGTAAATTTTATGCTTTCGACACCTATCTTCATTGATTAAAGAAAACCCATTTATAGAAAGTATTTTAGAAGAAAACCGATAAGTAATTTTTTTTGTTTTGGTTAAATGTGGTTTTTATGGGTTGAAGAATGTGGTGTGTATGTGTGTTTTGTATGTTTTCAGGGAATTATCTTTTGGTTATTGGTTTAGTGTATGTATTGGTTTGGATAATTTCTGAAATTAGAAGGTTTTGTTTATCGAAAGTTTAATGGGGTTAAGTGTATCGAAATGTATCTTGTTTGTCATGTTCTGTTGTGTGTATTCAGTATTCAGCTTATGGTTATGAACAGTTCTGTTGTGTGTATATATATGGTTTGGCTAGGTAGTTACTAATTTTGCTTATGTGGCAGTTGTTACAAGTTGTTTTGTCATTGTCACGGGTGTTGTGTCACTGGTTAGCAATTTCTATCATTATATGAGGTCAGATACATACAATAGTAAAGTTGTAAGTTTGATGCGTACAATAGACGACTTTGAAGTCCAGTGCACATTGCAGTAAAACGTGTCTTGTTTTTTCTCAAATTTTGTTGCAGTTAGCTTGTTTATCATTTCAGTGATAGCATGTGTTCAAAGTCAAAGCTGCAGTTTTGGATTAGAGAATGGTTGCTTTTTTTTTGAAGGAACTAATTGATCATAGATATTTTGTGCCTCGTCAAGTAGTTCAGTACAGTTGAATTTTGTCAGTTTAGTCTCAATCTCTCAAATTTAATTGCTTTTTCACGGGTGTTCGAATACGATGATGTTTAGCAATTCCATTGACAGCTAACTTGGAGATCTTATATACTGTGTTTTCATTTATTAGATGTTGCTTGTATAATTGGGCTTTTCATGTGTAAAGCCTTATTGGATTTTAATACTATGCAATATGCATCAGTAAGTTTATATGTTTACTTAAGGGTTATGGAGGTCTGATGGTTTGGTGGTTCCTTCCATCGGTCTTCATTCTTGTGATACTTGCTTCTTTTATAGTTTTATATGCTGGTCCTCTTTTGTTTTATTGGGTTTCAATTTATGAAATTGTAGTTTCCAACTTGACTAGCGTTGGCTTGCTTCCCAACGTGTCCGAAACATGTTGATTTGCAATTAGTGTACAATGTGTTGGCTGTCTTTCGTCATTCAGTTTTTTTTAGGAAAGGAGCTTTCCCTATTTTTAAGATTCTTGTTTGACTGTGGTTTGATACATTCATCAGTTGTCATTACTATAGGTTATTGTATACTGGAAATTTTATGATATCTGAGAATATTGTGCACTTATAATTTATAAATATTCCACACTTTTGTGTCACTATAATACTCCATCTTTGGTTTGCAGGTGGAAGCTAAGAGGGCTTTATCCAGAGAAGAACAACAAGCGTCTAAGCCTGCGAATAATGCCGGCAGAAACTCTGGAGGAACTGGAAATTACAGAACCAAAAAGATATTTGTTGGTGGATTGCCTTCCACATTAACAGAAGAACAATTCCGCCAGTATTTTGAAAGTTATGGAGATGTTACTGATGTTGTAATTATGTTTGACCAAAATACTAACAGGCCTCGTGGATTTGGTTTCATATCCTTTGATACAGAAGATGCTGTTGATAGAGTCATTCAGAAGACATTCCATGAGCTCAACAATAAGCTGGTTGAGGTAAAACGAGCACTCCCTAAAGACGCAAACCCCGGAGGTGGTGGTGGTGGCGGCGGCGGCCGTGGTGGAGGTTATCAAGGTCACAATGCTGGCTCGTTTGATAGTCAGATGGATGGTAATAGATTCACGCAGCAACAAAACTCAGGTGGTGGCTACCCTGCATATTCGGGTTATGGTCAACCAAGTTATGGCTATGGTGCACCGAATGGTAATACTGGTTATGGAAGTTATGGTGCTGCTGGTTATGGTGCTCCCGCTGGAGGATATGGCAACCCAAATGCAGGTAGTAATCCTGGTGCATTGAAAAGCCCATGGGGTGGTGGTCAGACTCCCGGCTATGGTGGTGCAGGTTATGGTGCAAACACGGGCTATGGCGGTGCAGGTTATGGTGCGAACACGGGTTATGGTGGTGCAGGCTATGGTGCACCGGTGGGTCAATCTCCAAGTGGGGGTTCCAGTTATGGGAACCAAGGTTATGGGTATGGTAACTATGGGACTAATGAAGGCTACAATACAAATACTGCCGGATATGGAGCAGCAGCTGGTGGCCGACCTGGGCCAGGTGTTGCTGCAAATAGCATGGTTGGAAGTGGCGTAGATCAACAAGGGCCAAGTGGTGGTGGCTATATGGGTGGTCCTTATAACGGGCAGCCTGGTTACTCTAATGCTGCCTGGAGATCCGACACTTAAAGAATGCGCAGTACCAGACTCCAAACGGGTTGGATTGCCTGAATCTTGGTACTATGTTCCAGAGCTATTTTAGTAGCATCATTATCACTATTATTTATGTTTTGTAGTTGTATTTGCATTATGAGCTTCTTTGCTTAAGTTGTAGTGTCTAACTCAATATGTGCTAGTTGATTTGTTCGTTTTCCATTTGTTAAATGCTTCGATCTTTCTTTTCTTTAGTTAAAGTAGCAGGTGCATGCAACCAATGACGCAGGCCTTAAATCTTATGATTGATTTTTTTTATAGAGGAATTACTTGACAGGATCTTTAGCTAATGATATTTTAGCCATGTTCTTGAAGCAAGAGTAAATAGTGGTAGCACGTAGCTATGGTTCTAGTGATGATGGTTACTATTGGAGGCATAATTATTCCCCTGTTATGTTCCTTTTGTTTTTACAGGAAGTAACAAAGTAATGAAGCTTTGGAGTTATGAACCCAATCAGTAATAGCTGTCGAGTTCTTGGGTGGTTGAACTTTGATGCCCTGTCCCCAAAATGCAGGAGGTAGATCTTAAACATATATTGCACGAATTTGAGTTTGGGCAAATGGGTAAGTCAATTCGAATGCTTTATTTGTTTTTCTCTGCTTTCACATTCCATGTTGTGTACTGCAAATTCAAACCATTTATATATAAATGGGCCTTTTTGGGTTACATTATGTATGTGAATGGTTAAATAAAAAGTAATTCTCCTAAAAGAGAACAGGTCAAGTTGGCCTTGGCCATAGGCCAAAAGTGTACTGATGACCTAAATCATTTATTCAAAATTATATCTGTATTAAAATTAATTTTTTTGCTGATATCTGAGTAGCTGATTCTATATATTTACAAAAAGAAAAACTATTTAAAAAGTGTTCCGGGTCAATCAAAGCCTGACTCGGGCCGTTTTGATCAATACTATAAGGTTGACCTGTTCTATCCTATACTAAATCCGATCATTATGCCACCTCTAAGGTTACCCACTTTCACCTGCTATAGTTATTGACACATGTAAACAAACCTGTACATTTTGCCACCTCTTTTGATATTTGATTTATTTACAGCAGAACAAATTTTGTGGCTGTTTTATTGTGATTATTCATCTGTATGCATGAAAGGAGATTCACGTTCCTTGTCAGCATCACCATGCACTGCTGTCACTTCCACCGCCAGATAATCTTGTTTCCGTGAAGCATGATATAACAACGGATGGTGGCTAGCCAATAACTTAGATCAATTAGAAAAAATCTAGACAGACAAAAATTTCTTACCTATTCACCCGTTACTAATCATAATTTCGTATCAGTCTATTAGGAAGTCTAACCATCTTCAAGGTGGCTTAGTAGTACTATAAGTCTCAAGTCCGAATCTTGCTAGGTACAATTTTTAGAGTTGGTCAGGGAACAGGTGGGAAATGGCCACGGGATGCCCGGTTGGTCAAAAAGACTCGGCCTTTCTGGGTAACCTAAATAGTGAAAATCTCATCCGTTTTAATCTATTAGGAAGTGGTTTTAGTTCCATAACGTTTGTGGGTTTTGTATCAATAATCGTTGCTTGGTAGTTGGTACTTACAGTTTTGATTTTATCTGTGAGTTTTCTGGTTGCCTTTAATGGTTTAGACATATTTCAACTGTTAAACATTTACTACCATTACAAAATTTACGGATAGATTAATGTTTATACAGGTTTACCAGAGATTTAGTTCTATTTTTAAATTTTATATACGGAAGCTTTATCAAAAGTATCGAAAACAATCGGTTGATCTAAAACAATTGAATTGGTTATTGATAGTAGAGTTTTTGTAACTTTATTAACATGTTAAAATGTTTCAAAATTAATTAAAAAATGAACAAAATACGCCATTCGTTTTAATATGTTAAATTTAACTAAGGTGTACATGAAACTATCACAACTGTCTGAATTGCCTAGACGTTTCTGGCAGGTTGGAGAGTCCAGAGTTGTCTTGCTTTAACAGGAAAAGTTTTATCATTATTAACTTGATTTTTTTTTTATTTATAAATTCTTTAATAATCCACCTCACAAATGTAGGATATGAGATTCGAACTTTGATGAACTATCCCAAGGTCAAAACTATTAACACTTGTCATCAACATTTGTTGTAGGATGTGAGATTCGATCTTTGGTGAAACACCCCTTGTACCATGTTGTCATCAACATTTGTTGTATCAGTAATTCAATCTGATTCCTTGCCATGGATTTGTTACTTGAATTAATATTATCTTATTTATTTCTTAATCTAAAGTTTGTGAGGTTTTAATAAAACACTCTCTCTCTCGATCTCTCTTTCAATCCTCTCGCTTAATAAGTATCTTTATCTCTCTCTTAAACTTGTTCGTTTTTTCCCCTTTTAAATGATAGAATTAACTTTTGCTCAATGCAAATATGCAATGGATTCAATCAAATTTTATTTATAACATGTTATTATTCAAGTTAGTAATTGTTAAATTTGTTTGTGTTTGCGTTTGTGATGTGTGTATAAGTTGAGAAACACATACATGAAGATGATGTAATAAAATAAGAGGTGGTCTAAAAATTCACAGTATGAAAGTAGGTATTACTTTTCATGATTAGGTATGCATATTTCTTACTTATATTTCATAAATTATGAAAATGACCAGAAATCTAATACTTGAGTTTTAAAAAGGGTGTTACTACTTACACACCGGCAACTGTTGATCTACACACCGGTCATACGGCCTGTTTTATGTAGTACTCCCTGTGTTGGTGATGAAAACGGTCCGTATGAAGTAAAACGGGGTAAAAAAACGGTATGTAAACAACTTTAAACTGTTGCACTGATATGTCAGAGAATGACACATCATAATCAACAATATGGTGGATATGATTTAAAACGGTGAGTTTTATATAAATGAGTTAAATACATAAAGTTCCCCTATATTTTCAGGGAATTATCATTTATTGCCCCTCTTTGTTAAGATTTTGTATTATCCATCCTTACTATACTAAAAGTGTAATACAAACGTCACCCCTTTTAACTCCGTTTAATTCTCCATCAATAGGTGTCTTGTATTATCTATATGTTGTAAAACGGGGTATTTTAATTAGTTGAAAAGCTTATTATAAATTTTTATAACGGTGAAATTTAGTTTTTCCCTCTAATTTTCTTAATAATGTACGAAATCATTGATATGAGCGTGTAGATGATACAAAGCTTATTATAAGGATTTTTTTAAAAAAATTAATAATTGTAAAATACTTGATATGTTAACATAAAAATCTCTTTGTATTAACTGATATGTTTATTATATAAGTTTAGTATAAGTTTTTTTTAAAAAATTTAATAATTGTAAAATACTTGATATACTAACATAAAAACTCTTTCTAATCTCACGGCATAAGGTATTCACCTCCTGACAATCCCCTGTATCAACCGATACATTTGACATTATGAATGTATACCTTAAAAGAATTTTGCCGCATTTTACATTTTCACTTATGGGAAATAACTTGTTAACACAATTATTTTTCAAACACAACCATAAATAATAAACCAAACACAGATTAAACGGGCATTAAAACACAAAATATTACATAAACGGGCCATTAAAGCCTCTTTGGTGCTTGGATCGACCTCATTGTGCTGGTGGTTATTTCTAGGGTTTAGTTTCAAAAAGGAAATGGGTGGACTGATTTGGAAAGGGGGGACCAATATTTTTGTTTTTATACTCTATCATATACGGTCCATTTTCTTTAAAACAGTGGTAGTGGTAGATATTTTTTATAGCTAAAAATTGTCAAAGAATATATGGGTAGGTGTTCGAATGTACCATTGTCAGACAATACATATGGTTCATTTTATGTAAAACGGTGATGGTAATATGGTTTTTTTTTGTTTCCAACGATAGTTAGATAAGATATGGGTAGGTTTCTATATACCAATAGTAAGAGAATATACTCACATATATACACCCTTTTTCAAATAACACTATTTGTCATAATTATCAATAGTATTTGCAGTCACCTTTCAAATCTCAGTTATTTCTCTATACAAACAATAACATTATTATGTTAATAATATGAGTTTTTCAAACAAGTTAAAAAAGAACAATTTAATTCTTTTGACATATTATTATGACGTTATTGATCAAACAAGTTAATCCAATTACCCAAAAATATCCAACACTTAATATATGGTTTGATAATAATACAACTTAAAAAAGAACAACGTAAATAAAATATAATGATACGCCTAATATATAGTTTGAATACCATAACGTACATTTTATTTAAAATTCTACCCATATAAATCAACATACTGAGTAATTCTTACCGTATTAATTAATACAGGTAGCAAATATGTAAATATTTTACATATATACATAAGAAAAAATAGATAAGTAATAAATATGTATTTAGTATGCAACTTGCCTGGTTGACATCTGATGGATACAGTTGTTCGTCGCCAAAGAGACTGTCATACAACCACATTTTTAGGTGTGAGAAAATACAAATACCGAATACATGTGTATGCAACCAGAAGGTAATATATATAAGCTTTATTTGTATGATTCGCTCATCATCCGCTAATAGTCCATCATGATAATGGTGGAAATTAAAAAATGCTCAACATTACATAAAACAATTGTTTTGACATTTTAGGTGTGAGAAAAAAGTTGAGTTATATATAAGTAATTTGTGTGAAGGCCTACTAACTTATATACATAAACCATCCCGTTTTATGTAAAACGAGCACATACAACCCATTTGGCCCATCAAATATCAAACGATGTGGATCTTTTGAATTTACATACATGTATCCATATATACATAACCACGACTCACTAAGTTTGTCAATTATTATAATGATTGAAATTCAAAATGCTATCAAATGTGTGAAGGCCCACTAACTTATGTACATAAAACACCCCGTTTTATTTAAGACGAGCACATACAACCCATTTGAAATGTGTATGTAGGCCCAATAGGCCCATTCGATTGAAAGACAAGCACATATAATCTATTTGACCCGTTTAAACAGTTGATGAACACACGACTCATATGAGATATGAAACGAGTATGTAGGCCCAATAGGCCCATTCGATTGAAAGACGGGCACATATAATCCATTTGATCCGTTTATACAAATGATGAACATAACTTGGCCCACTAGGCCCATTCGAGTGAAAAACAAGCACATTTAACCCATTTGGCCCATGAGATATCAAACGATATGAATCTTTTGGAATTTACATACATATATCCATATATACTTACACACGACTCACATGAGATATGAAACAAGTATGTTGGCCTAATAGGCCTATGAGATATCAAACGAGTGTGAAGGCCCACTAGGCCCAATAGGCCCATTCGAGTAAAAGATGTGCATATACAACCTATTTGACCCATTTATACAAATGATAAACATAATTTGGCCCACTAAGCCCATTCGAGTGAAAGTCGAGCACATATAACCCATTTGGCCCATGAGATATCAAACGATGTGGATCTTTTGAATTTACATACTAATATCAATATATACACACACGACTCACATGAGATATGAAACAAGTATGTAGGCCCAATAGGCTCATTCGATTGAAAGACGGGCACATATAATCCATTTGACCCGTTTATACAAATGATAAACATAATTTGGCCCACTAGGCCCATTCGAGTGAAAAACAAGCACATTTAACCCATTTGGCCCATGAGATATCAAACGATACGGATCTTTTGGAAATTACATACATATATCCATATATACATACATACGACTCACATGAGATATGAAACAAGTATTTAGGCCCAATAGGCCTATGAGATATCAAACGAGTGTGAAGGCCCACTAGGCCCAATAGGCCCATTCGAGTAAAAGATGTTCATATACAACCTATTTGACCCATTTATACAAATGATAAACATAATTTGGCCCATAAAGTCCAATAGGCCCATTTGAGAAGCATATTGACCCATAGCATATCAAATTAATTTAATTTTTTTTTTTAATAAAAAATGTTACTTTTTATGTCGTTTTATATAATATGGACTAGCAACCATAAATACTCTCCCTTTTATAATATATGGATAATAACGAGACACCTATTGATTTACTTATTATGTCATTTATCTAATACGGACCGTATTATATTAGCCAGATAAAATATTCTCCGTTTTATAGTATATGGTTAATTATGGGACACCTATTGATGGGGTTAACGTGGGGATGGTAAGTGATTGATATTGGAAAATATTAAGAAAGAGGGACCATAAGTGATAAATAGTGAAAAATTTTGTTAAAAAATATAAAATATCCACCGTTTTAAAATGTGACGGTCCATATTACTTTTTTAATATATGTTGAAATTGAGGTGTCAGGCTCTAACATGTCAGTGCAACAGTGCAGTGTTATATACACACCGTTTTTTTCCCCGTTTTACTTTATACGGGGCGTTTTGGACACTAAAACGGGGAGTTATACATGAAACGGGCGTATGAGCGGTGTGTAGATGAACAGTAAACGGTGTGTAAATAGGCACTCCCTTTAAAAAAGGATAATGATTAAATTTATAAAAAGAGAAAAAAAGTTCACTATAGACTGTTTCAAAAGATTGACCTTTATAATCTGTTATTCTATTGTTAAAGATGCGACGTTTTTTGATTTATTAGAATCGATAGTTTTGTTTGTATCCATGTGATACCATGACACTAGGGAAGAGATAATGATTACTTGACAAGTGTTTTAACTTCATTATAAGAAAAAAGAAAAAACTTTGTCGAACGTGGTGGGTGTTTTAAGGTGCTGGTGTCTTGGTGGTACGACAATGGATTATGATTGACTAGAAGCGAATGTGTTTTAGGCTTTAGGCAAACATAATATGTGTTTTTAAACATTAAAAAATGGTGTTAAGCTTTTTCTTTTGGTTATCTATATTAGTCTACAAGTGTAACAAAATTAAAGAGTAAACATTCACTTAGATATACAACTTATTAAATTTCGAATAGTTATAGATTTACAAATATGTCCAACAAATTTGGTGCTTGTATCATGATATGGTTTTTATGGTTTCATATGATATTTGACATAAACTATATATAAACTATTTTTATTTATTTATAAACTATTTACGTTTACATCAATTTGGACTAAAGTTGCAAAAAATACAAATCGTATAGATCTCCATGACTTAGTGAATTTAAAAAGAGACTCCATTATAAGAACATACAAACCATAGGGACTAAATTTGTATTTAACTCTAAAGTATGCTTTGTTTATTTGCACTTGAAAGCTCCAGTAATTAAACAAGATATGATTATGAAAGATTCATTGAGATTCTAGACGTTTTAAAGTATAGCCAAATCGACGAACAACTGATAATATTGTAACAAAATTGATAGATCAGTACATAAGCAAACAGATAAGCATAAGCTTTTCAAACGTCAATGATGTTTGTAAAATAGACGTGATACATATTTATTGTAATCTTTGATTAATAGATTGCATTATACAAAGAAAAAAAGATACATGTCAATAATATATAACTAGACGCATATCCACATAATACGATGGCAATGATGGTAGCGGCAACATGATGATGGCAGTGACTGAAGTCGGTAATGAGTAATGTAGCTTATTGTAGTTATTTTAAAAATTCAAAGGTAAATATTGTAATATAATTTTAGTAAGAATATATATATATATATATATATGTTTAGGTAAAATAAAATAAGTATTAAAGTAAAACACATAAAACAAAAGGGTTCTCTTCATTAGAAATTACCGTGCATCATTAAATTCATCGTGCATCAATTGCTTCGTGAATCCTCGTGTATCAATTTAACCATAATCTAAGGGTTAAGATCTTGTCCTATTTGTTTTACTTTAACATTTGTTTTACAATACCCAACCTAGGGAAAATGAGGCTGTTAGACATCTAAGTTGGCTGAAAAACCCCTCACATACTTTTTTTTAAAGGGATAATTACTAAAGTAGACTAATAAAGGACATTTTATAACTTAGATTGCCTTTTTAAAAATATTTAATTTAGACAAAAGACTCGTGTGCTACGTATGAATACATCACGGATGAACCTCACCCAATTAAGTGAAGACATGTGGATGGTGGGGGCTGCTGTACTTCAATAGCTTTATACATATGATATACACGTTATTATATCATATCTATCTCACATATATATCAAAACATCATGTGATAGATCTCTTATATCTTTCTAATTTCATCTTTTTTGTGCGACAAAACCCACACCTCCTCCTTTTTTCTTGTTACCGAACCACCCTCCTTTTTTCAATTGAGCTCAACTGTTTGGTGCAGGGGTACGGTCAGTCGTGCCTTCACAACTATGTCAGCAAACAAATTGATTTTTCTCATAGTTTTGAGACCTTTTCGGTTTATGTCAGTAATTATATAGCTCAAGATACATTAATTGAGGATAACTTCTATTTTGTTCGAGTCATACTTGTTTTGTATTCATTAAATATGGGTATCAAATATAATGTTTTCTCTGTATACATTTCTTGGGTACTTTGCGCAGGCCAACTACATTGATGACTCGACTGTTGCCACTGAGCATGTATTTGTTGTTGGATTAATCTTGATGGGTATGGATCAAATGGTTCCGGGTTGAGAACGATCAATACGGGTCAACAGGAAAATGGGTTAAAGGTTAATTTGGGGACGTTTGTTTGTGAAGTTAAAGATCTTGGTCCAGATTGTTATTGTGATGCAAACGAAAAGGAGTACGTGGGCTCGTTCAACACATGTTGACTAACTAGTAGGATTAGTTAGCATTTTAATATTGTTTTTATTCCCACGTCTATTCACTTGTAACTTTGTAAGTCTATTTTAAGACCTTTTTTGTTGAATAAGAAGTAGTAGCATTGCAGAGAAATTTTACTTGCACTTAGTGAGTTTGTTTGTGATCATTGCCTCATAGCTAACATCTGCTTGCGCAGTGGAAAAGCTTCAAGCTGTTGCGTTTGTAATTTATTTTTATTGGTTGTAGCTTAATCTGTTTAATATATTGAAGTGCAGCTAACTAAACAAGAACAAGAGTATATACTCTTCAAAAAAAGAGCAAGAAGAAGGGTATATAATGCATCATACATGAGTAATATGTTTGAAAGATATAAAAATGAGTATACACTGTAATATGTATAGAGCTATTGAAGTACAACAACCCCCACCATCCACATGTCTTCACGTAATTGGGTGAAGTTCATCCGTGATGTATTCTTATGTAGCCCACGGGTCTTTTGTCTAAATTAAATATTTTTGAAAAGGCAGTCTAAGTTGAAAAATGCCCTTCTTTATTAGTCTACTTTAGTAATTATCCCTTTTTTAAACCATAAAAATCATGGGTGGCCAAATATTTATTCAAAATATTGAAATATTGGTATGTGAGGGATTTTTCACCCAAATTGGGTGCATAACAACCCCATATTCACTTTTCTCACTCTATAGGAAAAGTTATTTTAAAAACCTTTAAAATAGCAAGAACTTTTAAAAACCTTTTTAATAAATCCTAACCATTAAATGAAATGTAACAATGGTCAAGATTTACAATGGCAAAAGTGTAAATAAAAAGAAAAAAAAAATGACGGCATATGCTTAAAAGGGTATAAATGGTATATGAATTTTAATTTAGTAAAATCAAACCCTATTAGGTTTTCAAAATATATGAAGATGATTAGGTGTAATTCTTCCAACGATGAATTCGCCGAAACCGCTCGAACTCTTCTACAAAGTAAACAGCTTCTTTTTCTTAGATATTTTTTTACTTTCTATAAAATATAAATAATTTTGCTTCTTTTTCTTTAATATTCTTTTACTTTCTATAAAATATAAATAATTTAACAATATACGACCCACCAATTTGTATGATTGTTTTTTCTATTTATTTTTATTTTGATATCTAAAATCAAAAAATCACTACCAATACATTGCATATAACTATTGTGTTCATGCATATATGATCAACAACTGACTTTTTGAGATTACATATATATGCTCATATAATTGTTCATGCACATGTGATCAATAACTAATTATTTGAGATTGAATATATATGCTCATTTATGCACATGTGATCAACAACTAATTCTTTGAGATTCCATATATATGCACATGTGATCAACAACTGATTTTTTAAGATTACATATATATATGCTCATATAAGGGGCAAAGGTGTAGTCGGCTTGTTTTATCGGCAAAAACCATCGGCAAGAATCGGCTACTCTATAGCACGTGTACCGGCTAGTTTCGGCAAACACAATCGGAAAGTTTTGGCTATATATATCGGCATGTTTTGGCCGATGGTAGTGAACGTTGGGAGCGTGTACTTTGTGACTGTTTTTTTTTGTTCTTGTGCCACTCGCCGTAAACCTAAAAAATCAATATGAGGGTATGATCTACGTTTTTCTTAGCTTCTATTGCCAGAATACGTGCCGATAAAACTTGCCGATGCTCCTAACGTGATATATCACCCTTTCCGGTGAGATCCGAAAACCCTTTTTGGGGTATCCGTCGTTGCCAGCCAAAAACGTTCAGTTTCATTCCGGCCAAAACTTATTTTGGCTTGTGCAAAGGTGTAGTTGGCTATAGACTACTTGGTTGGTTCGGTTTTCTGGCGACCCCTTTTTTGGGGTTTCTGGTTTAATCGATGCACTATTGCTTGTTGGTTGATTCAGTTTTCCGGCGAAGCCCTTTGTTGGGTTTTTAAGTGAACTGCTACTTTGGTTGGTTCTCTAATGAAAAAGCATGAAATTTTAAGAACACCCATATAATTATTATAATTTATCGATGTACGGATTTTGAGATAAAAGATTTTGAATTAATTGGAGGAATAAATAATTTATGGAGGGGAGAGAAAAAAAATGATTAATTGAAATTTGAAGAGAGAGAAAAAGGCTATTATAGTTATTTTAGGTAAATATATAATAGAACGACATGCATTTTGGTTCCAGTGATATCACACCATTTGCAATCTTGGTCCAAACATTTGCAAAGTGGCGATTCTGGTGCCACAAATGGAAAAGTTTCGCAATTTTGGTCCATTTTTAACTTTCCTTCTATATGCCTCTGTTATTTGACTCACGTGTGTGTCACGTGCGGGTAGATTCGTCCGTTTAATGTCCATAGGACCAAAATTGCAAAAACACAACAAAAACTGATTCCCCAGAAAAATCATATCATTATCAACAACAATAACAACAAAAAAAAGTTTCTTTTTGTCATTCTTCAAATTTATTTACACACTACAACTATGATATACATTAAAAAGAATAAAAACATGTACATACCCACTGCAATAGAAAATCCGGCCAAAGAATTCTGACCACAAGCCAAATAACAAAATCTGAAGGTGGCGGCTACGATGGATCTGAAGGGTTGTGAATCTGAAGTACTCGCCGCCACCACTTCACTCCGAATTTACATTTTTTAATTTCATTCAAAATAAACATCTCACCAAAAAAAAAAACTAACTCAATCAGAAACACTTACTAACTGTTGTTATTATTGGGAATCTGTGATCATAAAATTAGCAAGGAAAGAGCGACGGTGGCGGCATGAAAGGAGCATCGATCGGATATGTTTCTACCGGTGACAACCACCACCATTGTATGTTTTTCTTCATCTTCTTCTTCATCACCATCAATATACCCACTCACAGCCGTCGGATCTCTACCACCCACAACCACCACCTACCGCTTCCATCACCCGCCACCATTAGCAGTTGCTTCTAACACTAACCACCAATGCTTGTAGATCTCTAACATCATCCACCACTATATATATGTATATATATATTCATATGTATATATACACGCATACACACACATATATATATATGTATAGATCTAGATTGGTTTATTAGTTGAAGTCAAATTTTATGGATATAAAAAAAAACGAGAAGAAAATCAAAATGAAATTGTGGGTGGTGGAGGTTAAACTGATGGATCCAAAAGTAATAAATGAATGGAATGAATTATGGATGGTATGAGATGTTTTAACTTAGGTTTGTTAGTTAAGATTTTAGAGATTTACTGGAAAAGAGACGTATGTAAATGAAAGATATTTGGGAATATGTTGCCTTGAAAAATCTGACGATATTTGGGGATATGTTTTCTTGAAAAAGAGGTTGAGAGATATTAATATGATCTTTAACAATTTGTTTAGAAATCTAGATAAAAGGATGTTGTTCTTTGATGATTATGATGATGATAAATAGATAAACAAATAGTTAAAAAAAAATGAGTTAATTTGCAAGAATGGTCCTTGTTTCGTATAAAAAGACATTATTGCCCATTTGGTGTTTGGCACATGGCTTCTCTAACGGAGCAAAATGGACGGAAAGTTAAAAATGGACCAAAATTGCGAAACTTTTCCATTTATGGCACTAGAATCGCCACTTTGCAAATGTTTGGACCAATATTGTAAATGGTGTGATAACACAAGGACCAAAAATGCATTTCGTTCTATATAATAGATAGAAGGGGCATTTTGGAAAAGTCTTTATAATCAATATTGAAAATTTAAGCTCAGTGTTGTAAATTTAGAGGTTTTTTGCTTTATAATATAATATAGATAAGTTAAATACTATAATAATAAATCGAAAATCTATCAATAATTAAAGGGTATATAGTTTCAAAACTCATTCTTATTTTCTATCAGGGGTGTTTGGTACAATGGAATGAAAAGGGTGGAAAGAGAATGAGAAAGACTTCTCATGTTTGGTTGCAATGAAAAATGAGAAAGAGAATCGAGAAGTGAAAATCGATTTCATTCCCTGTATTCTCTATAAATTGTAGAGAATGGATGAAAATGTAAATTTTTATTTTTGTTTTAATGATGTTATATATAATAAACTAGTTAATCAACCCGGGCTTGTTAATTAAAATTTAAAATTATAAAATATATTAAAAATATATATAATGTTTGTTATTAAAACATTATAACTTCCGCCAAAAGAAACTTCCTTCCGAGCATGGGGTGGAGGAGGGGATAGCCGGGCAAATGACTACAGGATCATTGGTATAAATCTAGTAATTCAACTAATACAATAATTATATAGTTAATAAATCAACTAACACAATAAAAAATTTTAAAATAGAAATGACTACCGCATTAAGTAAATAAGAAAAAGACATTTTGTTTGTAATATTATATAAGAAAGATGTTTTTTCTTTAAATAAATGATTAAATCTTTTATTAAACATGTAAATGGCTATTTCTATTTTATTTATATATATATATGACATCATAATTAAATAAATAAAAATTTAATGTGAAATATGGATTTGCCACATTAAAAATTTTCTAAAAATAATTATAGGAAACAATCTTGTTTTATTATATATAGAGATTTAATTATTATTTAAATTTTTTTATATTTCATATATTTATTCTCTGTTGGTATTAAAGAACGAAATTTATTCTTTTTTCCAAATACTCATTTGCTTTCTCAATATATTCATTTTCTATTATATTTTCATTCTTTTTAATTCACTCTTACCAAACACCCCAAGTTCATAATAAATTAAACACTCCTAGATATATTTGGCTTAATTAAATGTGTCATACGACACCGACTTTATAATTTTATGTCACATCGTCATATAAGTCTTTAAACTATATTTAAGTGTTGATAGCAAGATTTATATAAAGAATTATTGGTCATCGAAATTTTCTTAAATGTATGTTCAAACTTGGCGGTCTAGCTAGGTCGACTTGCGATCACTTTCTCTCAACTGCCTAAATTAAATTTTCTTTTCCAAGGTTGAAACAAGTTCACTTTTAAAGTTATTATGGTCCAGTTTTTCTTTGCATAAAGATTTCTCAACTGAATAACTAATTCCATCTTTAGCTATTTTAGAATTTTTATCACATCATACATATCAAAACTAACTTACACATAGTCGAGCATGATCTTAACTTGAATGAGATTGTTGAAGTTGGTTGTCCTTTTGTATCATTCATTCAATATAAGTACTTATCATTAATAAATCTTGATGAATCGCAAAACATACCAACACACATATCGAAAGTGTTACATTTAAGTTAAACCTTCAATTCGTTCGATGAATTACATGACATGCTCAATGTGATTTTATTTATAGATTTATTTATATGAAGCTGGCAACAAAACAGTACCCTATATATCATGTTAAGTGAAACAAGACAGATGATAAGATTAACAAAATTAATAAATAGTGAATAAAAGTTCCTTTTTGTTTGCTTTCACACAACTACATACCATTTTATGATAATTTTTTTTAATCTATATCAAGACACCTGAAATTCAGAAATAGAAAAAAGTTGGATATATTTTTAAATATTTAGCAAACAAAGGGAATCAAAAAGTTGCCGATTATGAACTAAACGTAGTATATTTTAGCCCATGTCATCATGCAACATGTCTCCGTCATGGATACGCATGATACAAGACTAAGAGGCAGCAACAAAGACAATTTCGTACATTCCAACTACAAGAGGCCAATGAATATGATATACTACTAATAATTACCATTGTGATGTATCCAGTATCAGAGAAAAGGGTAGTAGGGTAGATAACAGAAAAGGACTAGATGTATTGTTAAATGCAGGTTGATGCTAATAACAACTGTTTTTTTTAATTGTGTAATAAATCTTTTCAACGAAATTTGGTTAAGTTCCAAGAATATATAGGTCTTTATAAGTAGGAGAACATGCAAAAGCACACACATTTTCTCTACCGTACGTTCTTGCCATTTCCTGCGACAGGCCAGGACTACTGATATGGAATATGAAAAGGGAGTTGGAAAAGATTTTACACAAGACGGGACTACTGATCTTAAAGGTAGACCTGCAGTAAGATCAACTAGTGGGAGATGGAGAGCATGTTACTACATGCTAGGTGAGTGTCAATCTTTATATATACGCGCTACGGCTTACAAATTGGTTACGTAGGTTTCGTATATAACATCGTAAAGAGAAAAGTTTATGTTACTACTTAAAATAATAATGTCCATTGTGTGATTTATTGATTTGTTTAAGTAAACGGCTATCTTAATTAATAGTATGTGTTATAGAGGGTTTAGCCCAAAAACCATCTACAATTTCATGCAAGTTAAGTTCATGCTCGACCATGTTATTTTTCGAATTAGAAATATAACGAACCATATTCCCGCAATTACTTTGCTAGTAGCACACGTCTAGCAAGAGTATTATGTGCTCTTCAATAATATGAAAAATACAAACAATTAATAGTATTCTCCCGTTAAAAAACAAACAAACAAACAAGCAATTGAAGTGGATCACGAGTACAGAATCTGGTGTCGGGCTTCAAACTTTATAATGTTCTGGCCTAGTTGATACTGTTAACGTTACACTTTTGGTTTTAATTCGATTTGTTGAACCTAATATGTATGCAGGCTATGAAGTGTGTGAAAGAATGGCATATTATGGGATAGCAACAAATTTGGTATTGTACTTAACAAGGGAATTGCACGAAGGGACTGTGAAATCATCCAACAATGTCACAAACTGGTCAGGAACAGTGTGGCTAACTCCTCTTTTGGGAGCATATATTGCTGACACATACCTAGGACGTTATTGGACTTTCATGGTTGCTTCCGTCATTTATCTTACGGTATAGTTATGATATTTTTGCACCATATGTGAACAAATTTAATTCTCAACTTAGGTTTAATTAAGCGTAGATAGGGTTGCTAGCTTCCGTTGGGTTCACAGGCCTCACAGTCATGCACAGTAACGCTATATATGCGTGTGTATGGAGTAATATAAACGAGAGTCTTACTGAGAATATTGTTTATTTTAATATGGAAATGGTACATAACAAAGAAAACACAGTAAATAAACCAACTAACATATGCACGTCTACTCCTAATTTCTTGGTCACCCATGATATCTTCTAGGCTATGATCTCCATGCATTTACTTCTTAATCACTCGGTCAATATATTGACCGATGTACACTTACGTATTAATATCAAGTTAATAAAACAATTATATAAACATAGGTAATATAAAACTAAATAGACTTTTTCCACTGCCGGTGACCAGCCAGATAACCGGGTACCACCATAACTTGACCCATATGTTATGACCCGTTTGACATGTAACTCATGAATAACCCGATTGATCCAATATTTATTTTCGTCATTAATTTGTGCTTTTATGTCTTATGCTATATGTACCATTATAAACCCATATCCATAGTTCCTGCTACATATCTTCAATTTATGTTTAAAGCTTTACACCAGATAAGAAGCACGAATGGCTTTGATCAGATCATAAGCTTAAAATTGGACTTACGCCATTTAATCTTGAAAAAATGTAACGTTGTACCATTATAACTAGCATCATGGATACATTCTCTAGAGTATTCATAATGGGTCTTCTTACTCACTAATTTTCCCCCTTATCTAACAGGGTATGGGTTTATTGACTCTTGTGGTTTCACTCTCATCTCTAAAACCACCATCATGTGGCAAACATGTGAGCTACCTAGACTGTGATAAAAGGGCGTCGCCATTCCAAGTTGGTATCTTCTATTGTGCACTCTACATCATTGCAATTGGAACAGGTGGAACTAAGCCCAACATCTCGACAATGGGTGCAGATCAATTTGACGATTATGAGCCCAAAGAAAGGGCACACAAGCTCACTTTTTTCAATTGGTGGATGTTTAGCATCTTTTTTGGCACTCTTTTCTCAAACACATTCCTAATTTATATTCAAGATAATGTGGGTTGGAGCTTAGGGTACGGTATCCCTACACTAGCCTTACTTGTGGCCATAATAGCGTTTGCCTTTGGAACTCCAATTTATAGGCACAAGCCAAAAGCAGAAAGCCCGTTTACTAGAATGGCTAAAGTACTAGTTGCTGCTGTTAGGAAATGGAACAAAATAGTCCCCAGTGACCCTAAAGAACTTTATGAACTGACTTTGGATGAGTATGCTAGCCCTGGCAAGTATAGGATTGACCATTCATCTTCATTAAGGTAAAAACTAGAAACTCTTTTTTCCAAGTATATTTCAGTTTTCCCTAATTTGACTTTCAATCTCTAACCTGTTGAAACATCGTTACATGTAGGGTCCTTGACAAAGCTGCAGTGAAGGTGGAAGGACAGGCTTCTGAATGGAAGTTATGTCCTGTGACACAAGTTGAGCAAACAAAACAAATGGTTAAGATGCTACCTATCTTGTGTGCAACTTTTATTCCTAGCACGTTGTTTGCCCAAACTCAAACACTTTTCATCAAACAAGGCACCACATTGGATCGATCTATGGGAAATTTTCAGATCCCACCAGCATCTCTAGCTGTATTTCTCACCATTTCCATGCTTATTAGCATTGCACTTTATGACCGCTTCTTTGTACCTTTTATACGAAAATACACCAAAAATCCAAGAGGTATCACGATGTTGCAACGAATGATAATTGGACTAATTCTTCATGTCATAACCATGGCAGTTGCTAGTCTTGTAGAGAGGCATAGACTTAGTGTTGCTAAAGATCATGGTATAGTTGGAAAGGGACAAATTGTGCCTCTAAGTATATTCACTCTCCTTCCTCAATTTACATTGATGGGCATTGCTGATTGTTTCTTAGAAGTGGCAAAACTTGAGTTTTTCTACGATCAAGCACCCGAAGGAATGAAAAGTCTAGGAACTGCTTATTTTACAACCAGTCTTGGTGTAGGGTTTTTTCTAAGTAGCTTCATCTTATCAACCGTGGCTAATCTTACAAAGAAGAACGGACACAAAGGTTGGATATTAAACAATCTCAACGTATCTCACCTAGATTATTATTATGCGTTTTATGCTATTTTGAGCTTTGTAAACTTCATATTTTTCCTTGTTGTGGCTAAAAACTTTGACTACAATGCCGAAATCGGAGAAAGTGAACAAGAGTTGAAAGAAGATACTAGCAAGTTCACAGAACAAGGGTATATTGCCGGATCCTAGATTGCAACATATTTTCTAGCCAGGATAATGTAATTGTTGGCTTTTTTAAATCTTATAATAAGTAAACATGTAGCATTTTTCTCATTTTGTAAAATTTTCTCGTTAGGGTCAATGGGTTGTTTTTTCTGCTTTTGTGTATTTGTTTTATTTTCCACTTGTTTCATTGTATGTATGTTAATCTTCCTTTTAGCATATTGCTATATATTATATTATAACATAATATAATTTTAGTTTGTGAACCAAAGTTTTTACTATAGATTGGAGATTTTATCGATATGGTTCCAACCACTACAGAATTCTTGTCTATTGACACTATTGTGGCCGTTGCTTTACTCATAATATTGTTATGCCGGAATTTTTTTTTTATCAAGTATTCATGTTAGAATTTAAACACCCTATTAGATTAAACTGTGAGTCTTGTACACTTTCCTAGTTCCTTGATCCAAAAGAAACTTATACCATCACCCATCAGTATCCTCACTCTACTCATCCCCGTGACCGCAAAGAATCCTCAGAGTCAAACAGATAGTCTCTCCTTAGTGCTAAGTGATATGAACCCCTCAAATTCATGATCCATTCAACTCTTGTAATAACGCTCACAGCCATTCAAGACACTTACTCATCGTAATCGAAATCAGAACCCTCATCTCGATAAATCTTCTACTGAGCACCATCTAACTTCATCTTCCCATGTGGACAGCCTCCTTTCAAGTGACCTTCTGAGTGATAGAGGTTCCCAGATTCCCATTTTGTATCAACAAAGATGGCTCAGGTACCACTTGTTAGGACGGATTCTAGCCCAAATTAAGCCTAACAGGGTTCCGCTTTAAATCATATGATGATAGGAGTAGCCCATACGCTTATATAAATCCTTAGAGTTATTTCACTAATGTAGTATAAAAAACTTTGAAGAGTATGACGAATCTTTAGAAAACATTTCAATATTTACTTTAAAAAAAAAAGACAAAACTTGCTAGAGAATGGTATAATAAAAAATAGAAAGGAAAAAAAGAGGATGTATTCAAGATCAATGAAATAAATTGCATATATATGCCTAATTTCCTATATATACCTTCAACATGGTACAAGTAGCTGAATAAGCGGATATATCGTGACTTCGCCTTTTGCATTCATATCAAACTAATCACTCGGACTTTATTAGTTACAAGCAGCGTACAGTTGTCCGGTTAATTATATGAATGTAACTGTTATATACTTGCAATATTAATAATGTTGGTATATTTATATGTTAATGAAACTATTTATCTCAAGATCCCTCGGTGAAAGAAAATAAAAACTCACAGGAGTTGATTAAAAGTTAACTAAGCCCAATGTTATATTTTGACTTTAGATGCAACACATGCATACATATGTAACATTTTATTGATTCAGTTTGCAATTATTTTTTTTTAGAAAGCAAAAAAGTTAATATAAAGATTGTACAAGGTTTACAAACTTTATAAATGACATTTATAAAAGACTTTGAGAAGTATGAAGAAGAGGGTTGTGCGTAGTACAACAATGAAAATACCTAGCGTAGTAACTAAAGGAATCAAAAGTTGCCGACTGGCGATATGTATCAATGTATATGTCTTCCTCGTGGATCCCCATTCTAATATGATATTCAAAATCAAAACTAAGAGGTAGGCCACAATGACAAATAAAAAGACTCCATCTAAAAGAATCTAAAGAGAAAGACATAATATGATAAAAGATACCCTTGTATTTAATGTATCAATGCAGACAATTGAAAGAGACTATTTAAAGTATTAAGTATTAACAAATGTGGTTAAAAACTAGAGTTTCTAATCTCAAAATTTAAGTTGGCGAAGTTCACAGGAAGCACAGGTTTATAAGAGGAGTACCTGTATGCATTAGGATCTACATATTTTATCCTTCCTTTCTTTTATGTTTTTGTAAGATGGGAATGATGGAATATGAGAAAGGAGTTGGTGATAATTTTACACAAGACGGGACTACGGACCTTAAAGGTAGACCTGCCCTAAGATCAACTACAGGGAGATGGAGAGCTTGTTATTACATGCTAGGTGAGTGACATAGATCTTTATTACTGGGACAAGTGGATGAAAAAATAATAGGTTTGTCACATTTTGTTATTGTATGTATCTAACTCTTAAAATCTTTTTTAAATGTATATGGATTTCAACTCATAATTATTCTACGTGCTTGGCTACCAAATTGTCATCATTTTTTTCCCGTTGAACTGGAAACCATATAAATTTCAGTGCCATCATAAATAGCGTCATGTCAACGGATTACAAGGTATAAGATCATATACATGCTATAGCAAAATTTAAGAGTTTAATTCATTTTCATAAACCCTTAACAACATGCTAAAGTCGACTTGTGAGTTATGTGGTCTAGTGTTTTACAACACTCTGGCATATATAATACCAACATGACAAGTTCAGTTTACTAGCTTGAAATACTCTAGGATGCAATACATACGAGGAAAAATAATAAAATATGTGTTCTTAGGTATCCTAGATTCATCATGCCTACAGCTTTTTAGTAAGCTACTAAGCTGTGCTCTCGTATATAGTTAATCCATCATACCTACAACTTTTTAATATACTAGTTCAGCCAAAATTCAACTGTTATAAGAAGACCATAGAAGAATTGTGTGTCTAGCTCACAAAAATATCAAAGGATAAAGCTGTTGAAATTAGTAAATTACGTGCTTGATTTTTTTATTAAGGCTTGTGCCTATAAAGTATAAACATGAACAAAAAAGACAAATTTTATGAGTTTATACTTTTGAGGCGAGTTGTAAATAGATAAAACAAACGTCTTTAACCATTTGTTAATACGTAAAGTTTCTAATCACTAAGACCCTTTTAGAAATTTTTGGCCCATAAGCGCTTGAGACACCCCTGTTAGCCTAAGCCATCTACAAAAGAACCCTTTCTCAGCTCATATAACTTCAAGTTCAACTGGGGTTTAATTGAAATAAAATTCTACATAGGTAGGTTCTTTATTGACTCATCCTAAAAGTTTATACATAACATGCATAGGTATCATTTTCTTCTTGTAAATGACCAATAATACATACCATTGATAGTCTTGAAGATGCAGTCTATCAATAGGGCAGATGTTTTTGGTATTGTACTTTCTAACTAAACTGATACTATTGTTTATGCTTCAAAGTATATAGTTAATACGTTTTCGATTATTATCTTCAACATAAAGTTAATAGTTAGATATTGTATGACGCTACTTGTTCATTGAAGCATTTATTAAGGTTCTTTAACCTTAACTTGCAGGCTATGAAGTGTGTGAAAGAATGGCATATTATGGGATAGCAACCAATTTGGTCTTGTACTTAACAAGGGAGTTGCATGAAGGCACTGTGAAATCGTCAAACAATGTCACAAACTGGGCAGGGACTGTGTGGTTGACTCCCCTTTTGGGTGCATATATCGCTGACACATACCTAGGACGATATTGGACTTTCATGATTGCTTCAGCTATTTATCTTATGGTAAAACTATCACTGTCAATGTTCGCATTTTTGGCCTAAACCGTAGATTTAGTTACTATGTTCAGAAAGAATTATGCCTAATTGGAATAATGGGTCATTTTTCACTAGATCTTACCAACATTGTCTACATTACAGGTCTTCTGTTTATGTGCTAAGTTGTAAACCTGTTAAGAATCATGGGCTTATCGTACTTATAAGCATTCCTCCTCTCATTGCTTCTACCACTGTTTTCCACTGGTAGTAATTAATCATACTAGTATGTGTTTTATAATGATGAGTCACTTTGTGTTCGTTAATAGTAAGCAAGAGAAAGTGATGTATTTTATTATAGGTTTAGCCGTTTGGGAGATCCATTAGTTCAGATTCTCAAGAGATGATCTTTGGGATCATATCCGTTCTTAGAATGAAGTATGACTCAGAAGATACATGCCTAAAGTTTATCTCAAGTTAACTGTTGTACTACTGTCAACATAAGGCCCAAATATTGTTGCTATTGTGAGGAATAGGTCTCACTAGAAACCTGCGGCAAATAACTGACCTTCTTTTTGAAGGTCTAGTATTATTTGGATCATGGTTTAAATTTTTGACACAATTAGCTAACTGAGTTCGCCTAGTGTTGAGACATATGAACATGTTTACCTACCAAACCAAACATGACATGAATTGATGGCCTCATGGCCCTAAAATATTCCATTCTATCTTATAGTATTATTGTGGTATAAGCGCCGTATGTTTTTATAGTTTCAGTGCCTTTCGTGGGTGGGATGTGGGGCCGGGGAAAGTACAATGGTAGGTTCGATAATGGCATTCTTAGTTCTTAATTACAATTTTTATTTTTTTTTTGTTAACTTAACAGGGTATGTTTCTGTTGACTCTTGTGGTTTCAATCCCATCCCTAAAGCCACCATCATGTGGCAAACATGTTAGTTACCTAGACTGCAATAAAAGGGCATCTTCATTTCAAGTTGGTATTTTTTATTTTGCACTCTACATCATCGCAATTGGGACTGGTGGAACCAAGCCCAACATCTCCACAATGGGTGCTGACCAGTTTGACGATTTTGAGCCCAAAGAAAGGGCCCATAAACTCAGTTTCTTCAATTGGTGGATGTTTAGCATATTTTTTGGAACTCTTTTCTCAAGTACATTTCTAGTGTATATTCAAGATAATGTGGGTTGGGGCTTAGGGTATGGCATCCCTACACTGGCTCTACTTGTGGCAATAATTGGGTTTGTACTTGGCACACCAAATTATAGGCACAAGCCCAGAACAGGAAGCCCATTTACAAGAATGGCCCAAGTACTCGTTGCCACTGCTAGAAAGAAGGATGTAATTATTCCCGATGATCCAAAAGAGCTTTATGAGTTAACTTTGGATGAGTATGCTAGCCCTGGAAAGTACAGACTTGACCATTCATCTTCATTAAGGTAATATATTCGGTTTTTACATTCATTTCTACATGAATGTGAAAGTATGAGCTAAATTTACATTGCTATATATAGGTTCTTTGACAAAGCTGCAGTAAAGACCGAAGAACCAACTTCTGAATGGAACCTGTGTCCCGTGACACAAGTTGAGCAAACGAAGCAAATGGTCAAAATGCTCCCAATCTTGTGTGCAACTTTGATTCCTAGCACATTGATGGCCCAAACACAAACACTTTTCATCAAACAAGGGAGCACATTAGATCTATCTATGGGACCAAATTTTGACATCCCACCAGCTTGTCTATCTGTATTTCTCACAATCTCAATGCTTATAAGCATTGCAATTTATGACCGCTTATTTGTTCCTTTTATTCGGAAGTACACCAAAAACCCAAGAGGAATCACAATGTTGCAGCGGATGACAATTGGAATAGTCCTTCATATCGTTACCATGATTGTTGCTAGTCTAGTAGAAAGGCAGCGACTTAGTGTTGCTAAAGCTCACAATAAAGTTAAAATAGGACAAACTGTGCCTCTAAGCATATTCATTCTGCTCCCTCAATTCGCATTGATGGGCATTGCTGATTGTTTCTTGGAAGTAGCAAAACTTGAGTTTTTCTATGATCAAGCGCCTGAAGGAATGAAAAGCCTTGGAACCGCATATTTTACCACCACTCTTGGTCTCGGGTATTTTCTAAGTAGCTTCATCTTATCAACTGTGGCTGATCTTACAAATAGGGATGGCCACAAAGGTTGGATCCTAAACAATCTCAACGTATCTCACTTGGATTACTATTATGCATTTTATGCAGTTTTGAGCTTTGTGAACTTCATTTTTTTCCTTGTTGTGGCTCAAAGCTTTGAGTACAATGCTGAAGTCATTGAAAGTGAGCACGAGTTGAAAGATGCTAAGAAGATCACAGAACAAGGGTATGTTGCTGGATCTTCAAATTAAAAATTTTAGTAGGAGGCAAGAAGATATTATTTCTGCTATAATATAGGGATACACTTTTACTTCTATTTTCATCATTTTGTATTATTATTAGAAATATGTAGCATTTTGAAAGTTGTAATATTTTTCTACGTAGGGACAATGGGTTCTTTTTTCTTCTTTTGTATATTTTGTTCACATATATCCTTTTCCAGTATATATATTCTTTTCTTCTTATCATTGATAACCTATTTCCAATGGCACCCTTAGAGATGAGCCTTCAGAGGAACTTAGATGTCCTTACTCCTTACCATTGGAGCATATCCATATCATGAAGTCTTTAGAAGAGACACCCTTGCGCAAGGACATGGATTTGCCACGGGTCATGCGATGGGTGCCCCCCATTAAGGTGTAATGGGTAGGTATTAAGGTGATAATTGTAGAACGTAAGAATATTCATAGGGTTCGAGATAAGATTAAAGTTTTCAAGGATTTATTCGATATGATGTGACAGCTAAGGGTAGGTATTATTTAAATATTGTGTGTAACGGGTAGGTATTAAAGTGATAATTATAAGGTAAGAATATTCATAGGGTTCGAGATGAAGTTTAGGTTTTTAAGGATTTATCGATATAATGTGATAGCTAAGGGCATGAGTAGCATTGAAGATAGTTTTAACATAATTGCTTGAAATTATAGTTTTGATTTTCATGCATGACTTTTCTTACTTCTACTTATTACGTTTGGTTAACAGAATGTTTTTGGAAGGAATGGAATCTTTCGAAGGAATTGGAATCTGAAGGAATGGAATTTGACGGAATGTTTTTTATTTTTTGAGAATTTAAGTGACGGAAATTCCTTCCTCCATCCCCAAGGAATGGAGATTCCATCAAATGATGGAATGTTTAAATTCCTATGGAATGAGATTCCTCCTTCTTTGAACAACCAAACGCACTAAGGAATGAAATTCAATTCCAATTCTATCAGATTTCATCAAATTATGTGAATCAAACGCGGCCTTTAAGTACTTCAAACATTTTATCAATAGTTAAATATGCCTATT
Source organism: Erigeron canadensis (assembly GCF_010389155.1). Lineage (NCBI taxonomy): Eukaryota > Viridiplantae > Streptophyta > Magnoliopsida > Asterales > Asteraceae > Erigeron > Erigeron canadensis. Next base: position 33,642,600 of record NC_057767.1, read on the forward strand.
TAATCATGTAAACATCAAACTTATCTTAAAGGCCAATATAAATTAAGACTACACCAGTCTAAAATGTCTACTTAAAAAATATATAGTAGTAGCAGGAATACGACAAGTCGACAACAATATCCCACATATTTCTAGAATTAAGTATTTTCAATAATTATATCAAGAATAAAACAATAAAGTTAATATATTCTGTAACATGAAGTTAGCTAGCCGACAATTATTTCCAATGGCCTATTTTTGAAACACAATAATAATTAATAACCAAAATGGTAAAATTGTGAGCTGATAGAATTGTGACCTTCAATTATAAACGGTTGGGCCGCCGATGTACCGTCATTGGACCACTGCTGGACCACCGCCGTATCACAGCCACAGCACCGTTTTAGCGCCACTGCCTTACCATTGCCGGAAAACCATCACTTGACATTATCTTCTAATTATTGTTATTATTCAATCTATTTTAATTACTTTTATTAGTATTGGAGTTATAATTAAATGATGAAGAAAAGTGTAAGAGATGATTGTGAAATAGTTGTTGGAGTGAGAAAATGGATATATGAGAAAGGGAAATAAGACTTGGAAATAATGACACCAATGGTCCTTCAAAGGTTACATGACAATCTTACATAACTACGAATTTGGACCGTAATTTCGATATAGACCGATAATGATCTCGAATATCATTGAAATTTGGTATAGAACGTCTCATATGAACAGTTATCGGTTCGGTTTGGGAATTTCTTTATGCTTGTGAGATTTTTTTGATATTTTCAATATTTTTATAATAGCATAATGCCATAATGTATTATAAATGGAAGTCGTGCAAAAGATTAATATAAAATACTCTAAATATTTTTTGATAGGAAAAACAAATATTGAAAAGAAAAGGATGAGTTATTGTACAACATTAGGTTGGTATATGACATTGGGAAAACATTACCGTATAATGGTGAAACTTTGCACGTACCTTAGACAACGAGATGTTAACCATAAGCCGTTACAAATGTTGAGAGGGAAATACCCCAAGGCTTTTTTATCTCTAAAAATCGAACTCAAGACCTTGTGTGAAGCAGGAAGCTAGTTTCTCTAACCAGCTATTATTTTAACTTATAAAAAATACACAATACTAACAAATTATCATAATTACCACGGGATGGTAAAAACTTTACATTTATTATTTTAGTAATTTTGCTTTTTTTAAAGTAAAATTAGAAAATCTACATTCCATAGACGATATCAGGATTACAAGACTTTTGTGCCTACCATGCACCAACCTTTTTTGTCTCACTCACTGCACCAACCAGGCAGAAGATAGTTTCACTGTCCTTACAAGAACCAATGGTCATGCTAATATGATCAAAAGCTAAGAAGCTAGCATAATGACAAAAATAAAATGAAAAATGATTAGCTTTTGTGATGTACAACTTAAAAGGGACCAAAGTTATACGTAAGGTGTATATTCAACCTAGGATTTTTCATACCAAATTGTTTTGGTATAATTTGGTAGAGTTCCATGGACACAAATGTTTATAAGAGGCCGATCGTAGTACATTAACAACGCATGTTCATTCTATCTCGTGTTTTACTGCAATGGAGTTGATGGCTGCAGGAGATGAGAAGGGAGTTGGAGAAGACTTTACACAGGACGGGACTACAGACTTAAAGGGTAATTCCGTCTTAAGATCAACTTCAGGGCGATGGAAAGCTTGTTACTTCATGCTGGGTGAGTGTTATTATAGCTTTATAAGCATATGTCTTCTACCCTTACATGTGATATATATATAGTCAAAGCAAACATATAAAGTTAATAATTGTTAAATCGAACGTTGTAAGAGTGGAAATAGGTAATTTTAGATCTTTTGGATTAATTTGTAGGCTATGAAGTGTGTGAAAGAATGGCGTACTATGGAATTGCAACGAATTTGGTGTTATACTTGACAAGGGAATTACATCAAGGCACTGTGAAATCATCAAACAATGTCACGAATTGGAGTGGCACCGTGTGGATGACTCCTATATTGGGTGCATATATTGCTGATACATACTTGGGAAGATATTGGACTTTCATGATCGCCTCTATCATTTCTCTTCTGGTAATTAAGTATATAACTCAACCCATATGTAACTTTGTTTGTATTATATGTCTACAAGATTTTCTTAGTTTTTTGACATATGCATAGATGTTATGGCCTATGGGCCTTTAGCACAAATCTTATATTTTTATGGGCCTGTACAGGGCATGTGCTTATTGACTCTTGTGGTTTCATTACCATCCGTAAAGCCACCATCATGTGGCGAAGATGTGAGTTACCTAGACTGCGATAAAAGGGCCACTTCTTTCCAAGTTGGTATCTTCTATTGTGCACTCTACATTATCGCGATTGGGACAGGTGGAACTAAGCCCAATATCTCGACAATGGGTGCAGACCAATTCGACGATTTTGACCCCAAAGAAAAAGCCCAAAAGCTCACTTTCTTTAATTGGTGGATGTTTAGTGCCTTTTTTGGCACCCTCTTCGCAAATACATTCTTGGTGTACATTCAAGATAATGTAGGTTGGGGATTCGGGTATGCTATCCCTACATTAGCTCTAGTTGTGGCCATAGTAATGTTTTTCTTTGGGACACCCGTTTATAGACACAAGCCAACTTCAGAAAGCCCGTTTAGTAAAATGGCCAAAGTATTAGTTGCGGCTGCAAGAAAGAGAAATGTAGTTGTACCCATTGACCCTAACGAGCTTTACGAGTTGAGTTCAGATGAGTACTCCAGTTTGGGAAAGCCTAAAATTAACTACTCATCTTCACTAAGGTAAACCCGTTCAATACTTCCATTAACTTAAATATAGTTATGAAGACGTGAAGTAACATTTCCGCATGTAGGTTCCTTGACAAAGCTGCTGTGAGGATTGAAGAACCAATTTCTGAATGGAAACTATGTCCAGTGACTCAAGTAGAGCAAACAAAACAAATGATAAAAATGGTCCCAATCTTGATAGCAACATTCATTCCTAGTACATTGTTGGCCCAAAGTCACACACTTTTCCTCAAACAAGGCACCACGTTGGTGCGGTCCATGGGCCCATATTTTGAGATGCCACCAGCTTGTCTAGCCGTATTCACCACAATCTCCATGCTTATCACCATTGTTGTTTATGACCTTTACCTTGTTCCCTTGGTTAGAAGATATACGAAAAATCCAAGAGGCATCACATTGTTGCAACGAATGGCAATTGGCATAGCTCTCCAAATCATTACTATGATCATTGCCAGTATAGTAGAAAGTCGACGACTACATGTAGCTAGAGATCATGGTATAGTTGAGAAAGGGAAAACTGTGCCTCTAAGTATATTCATTCTTCTTCCTCAATTTGCATTGATGGGTATTGCTGATTGTTTCTTAGAAGTAGCAAAACTTGAGTTTTTCTATGATCAAGCACCCGAAGGAATGAAAAGTCTTGGGACGGCTTATTTTACAACTAGCCTTGGTATCGGGTTTTTTCTTAGTAGTTTCATCCTATCGAGTGTGGCTAATGTTACAAAACGTTATGGACAAAAAGGTTGGATCCTTGACAACCTCAACATATCACACCTAGATTATTACTATGTCTTTTTCACGGTTTTGTGCTCCATGAACTTCCTTTTCTTCCTCCTTGTCGCGAAAAACTTTGACTACAAAGCTGAAGTGGATGAAACAAGAAAATAGTTGTAAAAAGAGATTAGAAAGTTTGAAGAACAAGTTGCAACATCTCAATATGATCCTCAATTTTAGCATTTTTTTTTAACTTGGAGATGTTGTCTTAGAGTCCCTAGCTGAGAGCACATTACATGTTGTAAATTTATTTGGTAAAGAACCATGAAAGGTATACAGTATGGAAAGTGGAAAAGTGTTTGTATTATAAAGTGGAGACTAAGTTGTAAGCACAATAAATTGTACTATTAAAATCCATATTTATCATAACAAATTGACTTGTAAGTTGTTTGGTTCTTTTTACTTTTCTATCCTTCCCTTTTAGGGATTCATCTCATCAAGTCACAAACACATCCTCGATTGCAAAACTTAATTTGGATATATCATATGACAGAGTCAAGATTTTGCTTTATGATGAGTCAAAATGTCAAATAATTTGTCAAAAACCAATATGCACCAAAATAGTCATTTAATCATGCAAGTCTATTTGATAACTAGGTTAAAAATCACTAGAGTGGGCTGAATTTACAAATAAGAAAAATAAAAATAAAATTAACATTATACTAAGATTACACTAGTGGTCATTTTTTCAAAGTGATGAAACACGACCAACCTTAAACTCTATATAATTTTGCCCCTGAATTTAGCTAGTTAAAGAACAAGAGTTGTCAAAAGGTGTGCGCATGTTTTTTTATTTTTAGTTTTTCTTGTTTATATATTTTGGTGGTATAATGGCTTATTATGTGTAGGGTTCATTGTAATATAGGGTTCATTACGGTTTTTCTTATAAACATAAACTTGAGTTGTCATCTATATCATTTACTAAAACTTTTTAAACAAACCCACACACTCCCGGTCTAAAATCAGTGCAAGCGAGCAATCAAAATGTGTCACATAACCTACTTTTACCCACTCTTTTGCTACCGTTAGTCCGTCACCGTTATCATTAGCAACCACGGACGCAATTATTATTCACAAGATGCTACCAATAATGAAAAAAATATATAGGGAAAATTGATACATTTGCTTAAAGTTTACAATATGTCTAAACATATGCCTAAAATAAATCAAGACACAAGTATACATAGAAAATGAAGATAATAAAAAACTACAAAAATTAAGATAATAAAAAAATTATTCGTGGAATTCATGTGGAAAAAGATACATAAGTTAGACATGTTGTACTCATGAATTTTAAGCATATATAACATTTTTTGAAAAAAAAAAAAACCATTTTTCATCACCACATAACTCAAATTATCTATGTCTATACTCTTATAAATAAAAACAAATACAGTAACACTTTTTCTGTTTAACAAATTTAGATACAATACAACAAAATCGTTAAATCAGCCCGATATAGAAACATTGGGCCAAATCATTAAATTAGCACATTGAGCCCAAACACACCTAAACAAACCCTCGCAGCTCACGAGTCACACCTCCAGCCTCCTTATAAACTTTATAAACCCATCCCGCATCTCCATTGAGGCGGAGATGATCTTCTGGCCACCCGCATCTCTCCAGCCTTCTTTAGTGTGTGCTTATGTTTTTTCTATCTATAGATACATTTAACAACTCAGATGTATATGTGTGTATATATATATACACACATATCGAACTAAATTTTCAATTTTAGTTTGTTGATTTCATTGTCTTTAAATATAAGTTTTCTTTTGTATTTATCTTTTTTGGTTTATGCGGTCAATTAGTCCATCTTGGCAAAGCAGTTGAGGCCTCGGCTAATGAATTGTTTTGAATGCTAATGGACTTATAATAATTAAAACACTTCAGTCTTTTACTGTTCTGGTCTTCCTAATCTCCGTGGAAGAACCAAGTCATTCGGGCTGAAACATTTTTTGTTTATTTTTATATACTGATTAATATATATAATTTTTTATATAATAAGGTGCTGAATAGTACAAATTTATGAATCAGACCCTAATTAGTCCATCTTGGCAAAGCAGTTGAGCCATCTGGCGATGAACGGCTTTGAATGCTAATGGACTTATATCAACTGCAGTCTTTAACTGTTATGGCATTCCAGTTACATGGATTTCCAATTCATTCGGACTGAAACAGTTGACAAGCTATCTAATTATATTAGTTATTTTTACCAGTAAATGTTTTCCATATGTTTACGCTATCTAATTATATTAGTCATTCCAAAAAACTTATTGTCAATCTGGTTCCTGTTTAATTATTGTTACATATTAATGTCAAACTGGCTGATGATTAATCATTTATACATATTATAGTCATGTTTGAAACTAATGGATTATTTGTTTAACAGGGAATAAATAGAGGTTGACCAAAAAACATGTTAGCTAAAGTCAATAACTTTTTTTTAACAGGGAATAAATAGACGTTGACTAAAAATCTTGTTAACTCTAATAAAGTCAATAACAATTGGGTAAGACTCCCTTTAGAAGTTAGATTAATTGTATTAGATTCAAAAATTAAGATTTAAAAATATGAGGGCGTGTTTAATTAACATAATGTTTTTTGGAAGGAATGAAATCTTTCGAATGAATTGAAATCTGAAAGGATGCAATTTGGCGGAATGTTTTTGATTTTTTGAAAATTCAAGTGACGGCAGGAATGAAATTCCTTCCACCAAAGGAATGGAGATTTTATCAAATGATGGAATGTTTACATTCACCAAAATGAGATTACTCTTTCTTTGAACAACCAAACACACTAAGGAATGAAGTTCAATTCCAATTCCATCAAATTCTATGAAACAAACGCGAACCACCCAGTAGGCGAAGCCGGGAGCGGAAGGAGGGACTTGAACCCTCAACTAGACGAATACCCGTGCAATGGGGCAGTGTAGGCGGCGGCATGTTGGTAGTGGCAGTGGCGACTTATAGTGGTAACAACGGCGAGTAAGATAGATAATTGATGTAAAATAATTTATGTAATTTAAGGAGTTAATCAATGTAGTTTAGTAGTTAAAAGATGTAGTTTATAAATGTTTTAAAAGATTAGGAGATTTTTTAAAAATAGAATACATATTATAATAGAGTATAAAATGGTAAATTTTTGGCATCTTGTCAATTTGTCCTTTAATGGGTAAGGATTTTTTAAATTGGTTAAGTTGGTAAAATCTTCATTTTGGCCTTTGAGGGATCTCCACCCAACTTATATTAGCATCAACTCTAAAAGACTTGCTAATTTAGTAAATAACATTCAATAACATTCAATATCTATAAGGTAGACCGTTCAAATGCAACTATGTGATCAGGGCATATTTTATAATCTGCATTACACACATATGGTTGACTTTGGAAGTAGTGTATATATTCTATAATCCTTTACTTTATACCTCAAGTTTTTATAATTCACTGAGGCCTTACCTAACCATAACCTCTTTCTCACTAACACGTTAGCACTACATTATCTATTTTCTCATTTTATATTCCAGAAAATACTACTATCAACCATACCTCTTTCTCACCCTTTTTTCTCAAAAAAAAAAAAAAAACAATCTTATACTCACATTAGCCCCTCTCTCTCTACTTTCTATTGTTTTCTCTTGAGAAAAAGTTGAAACCTTTTTCTCAGAAAAAGGCCCAGAAAAAATGAGAAAACTAGCATTGGGGAGGGCCTAATCCTCATTATTCTTGCTTCTTTTTTTTAAGCAATATCCAAGAAAACTTGTTTGGGTTTTAAAAAAAATCAAACATCTTTGTTCGAAAAAGATTGAGTTTGGAAAATTTCGAACAATTTAGTTTAAAATAAATGAATATAATTGAACAAATTTTGGACAATCTTGTTCGAAGAAATGTAAATAATGAAAGAAAATGGGAAATTCCAACAAAATGCGGACCTTAGCAAAAACGGAGAATGCACTCCAAATTTGAGCAACCAACTAACCAATAACTCGGATCAAACTTGAGTCTTAGCAAAGTTCCAAACAAGATCACCAATTTATCGAACAAAGTGATATTAACTAAATAATGAAAACTAATGTCGAGTTGAGATGATATTTTGGTTAGTTATAAGATCTTAACTTGATGCTCTTGCAATCTTAATTCAATAAATAGTAGAAAAAAGCCACGTAGTTAATAAATTCCAAGTTTGAATTGTTCATGCACAAGATACCAGATAGAGTCTCTCTACCTCTTACTTTTAAATTACACGTATTCTTGGGATAAAATCGGGACACTAAAAAACCTCTTTATCAATTCCAAAGGTCAAAGTCCTTATCAATATATGAGCCACCAACGCCATTGACATCCGAGTATTTTCCTCCGAGAATATAATGACATCTACAAATAATTAAGTCATCTAGTTATATCATACTCCGTATGAGTTTTAAAAACATCCACATTATACAAATCCCATTCTCTTAATTAATGAAGTATCATCATTTTTCTAAACAACTTAATTAACCACCTCCTTCCATTTTCTGGTAGTAGCAGTATCATTAGTTAGTACTGGTTTGTTTTTTAACAAAGATGATGATGAGCTTATCTACTAAAGCTAATTACAATGTGCTTATCATCATCATCATCCTTTCATTAACAGTACTAACAACAACTGCAAGAAATCGGCCGCACATTGCCAAGCCAGGTTGCAGTGATACGTGTGGAAATGATGTGAAAATCCCATTTCCATTTGGCATCGGTTCAAATTGTTCTCTCAACAAATGGTACGATATCAGTTGCAACTTGTCCACACCATATCTATCAGCTGCTGCATTCAACCACCTTGAAGTCATGGCTATTAATTTGTTAAATAAGACAATCACTGTTAATTCGCCAACATTAGTCTCTGATTGCCAAAACAGAACAGTTCTGAAAATAAAAAGTGCCAATCTTGATAGGAGCCCCTTTATGTTTTCCGGGTCACGAAACAAACTAGTGGTTGAGGGATGTGGCAATGCTGTCATCTCTCACAACTGAAAAGCCCTCAGTGGGTGTTCCACCATTTGCGGTCGTAATAATGATAGTAGTACTGAAGTTAGAGAGAAAAGACAATGCTTTGGTATCACTTGCGAAACAACAATTTATCCACATGATCCAACATCATACACAGTGGAGCTGATCAAGGGCTCCTTGATGAAAACAGATGATGATAGAGGAGGAGATTCATTATGTGGGTCGGCTTTTTTGGTGGAAGAAGAGTTGTATGCGAAAGGAAGGTTTTCAAACGGGCTTGTTCCGGTGTCACTTGAATGGGATCTTACAGACCTTGACTTCCAACAAATAACTTGTTGTGATATCAGCGATTTCATGTATTACGGGTTTGAGAAAAGTGTGCCCATGCCTAATGGTACTATTGCGCATATAATGTGGTGTTCCCCGTCGTCGGAACTTGAAGGAAACATTTACTTAAGAGATGGATGCGCTCGTAAGTTTTTTACACATTCTATTGCAATACTAGTACATGTTATTATCTCTACTGTTATATAAAAATTCTGAAACTCCTTTTTTTTTGAAATAGTTAGAAGAACGTTACACTAAAAATGATTCAATTGCTCTAAATGAACCCCCTCTAATAAAAAGAGTTATTAGAAATTACTCAATTTGTTCTTAATAAAATAATCTACATCTTAAACGTTTATCTTAATGAAATAATCTACATCTAAGATAGTTCAACTTATACCACTCGTCACCGCCTCACTCGTCACCGCCTCCATCAACACCCATTGCAACCACCACATTTTGTTATCCCCATGCCTCCACCGTCATATTACGTGAGTATCGTGTTGGTTATATGTTTATAGATAAGGTTCTTTTTACAAGTATGAAAGTAAATAAAAAAATAGAATAAAATCTTATTCACTAGATTATGGTAAAAATGATGCGTAAAAGTTAATATAGCACAGACTATATATATATAACTGAATTATTGATACAGGAAGGCTCACATAATAAATAAGTTTAAAATAAAATAATAGATATATGAAACCAATATTCATTAGAGATGAACCAATCAATATAATTTTATGATTTATTAATATTAAAATGTGAAGCATCTAACATGTCGTTTTAAAAAAAAATGATAGTAATGATTATCTATATCTATATTTATATCTATACTATATTATAAAGTAGATCTCTCATGTTTACATTTTAAGTTTCAACATTTACTTTTTTAAAATGTCCATATATCAATTTTATATTTACCTAACACTCTCTCTCCTCAAATCTCAATCAATCATTTTTTTTCTCTCATCCATAAATCATTTCTTCATTCAATTCATTCAAAATCTTTTATCTCCAAAACCGTACATCGATAAATTATAAAAATTATATGGGTGTTCTTAAAATTTAATGCTCTTTCATTAGAGATGTCATTCGATATACTTTCGACGAATTTTTAAATCCGAGGGCGGAGCCCGTACGGTTAAGGCATTTGGCTATCACACTCTATGACCTATCACCCCCATCATCTCACCGCCGCAACAAGCGGGTACTTGCTCTCGTTATATTATAAAGCAAATAAAGTTTCAACTTTCAATTTTAACAATGTATACATGATAATGATTAATATACCATACATTAATGCCCCACAACTTTTAACGTTCATTTTCATCTCTCTCCTCAAATCTCAACCACTCATTTTTTTTTTCTCTCTCTTCCATTAATCATTTTATTCCTCTAATTCATTCAAAATCTTTTATCTCAAACACTAATCATCAATAAATTATAAAAATTATATGAGTGTTCTTAAAATTTCATGATCTTTCATTAGAGATGTCATTCGATATACTTTCGACGAGTTTTTAAATCCGATGGCGGAGCCTATACGGCTAAGGCATTTGGCTATCACACTCTATGACCTATCACCTCCAATGACTTATCACACTCTATGAACTATCACCCCCACCATCTCACCGTCGTAACGCACGAATACCATCTCTCGTTTCACTTAATAATAAGATTTGTTTTAATGTAAACTTTTTTTTACGTGTTTTTAGTTAAGGAAGAGTGTGCAAGTTGCAGGGCTAAAGGAAAAAGAAATTTCTGTGATTACAGCACTAGCATGACCCTCAGTTGTTATCATTCATATACACCGGGCAAGTCATCCTTGGGTGTCATTCTAGGTACATAATTATTAATGTGCTTAATTTATATGCTTAAAGATAGGCCTAAAAATAACGACAAAACTTAAAAAGGGCAAGGAGGGGTCATGACCCTCTCAAAATGTCTGTATATTCTAGATTTCGAAAAGGTAAAACAAAGTTCCAATTAGTCTAACTGGTCAAGGCTACTTGTACAAGGTGCTCCATGTTTGTTTGATCAAGGTTTGAGACTTCTAGGCTATTTATTATGTGGAATGATTTATTTACAAACAATTATTACCAATCTACAACAATATATGCTTTACGCAGTTGTAAACTGTGCAGTAAAATATGTACATTTGTTATAGATAGCTAATAAGTGTTGTAAATTTATCACTTCCCATTTATTATTATTATTATTATTATTATTATTATTATTATTATTATCTATTTCATTAATATATTTCTTAATACTAAACCATTCTTTTTTCACTAATAGTTAAACCGCCAAATACATAATAATAGCTCATACTTAACATCACTTATAACTATCTAATATCTAATATTATCCTATAAAGCATTTTGTCATTTTTTTAGATCTTAATTAAGTAATTGAACTACCTAAATTACTCTTCTGTTTTATTCACTAATATAAACATCTCTACCTAATATACCTATAATACTCTTAAATCTCAACCATTCATTTTTTTTTCTCTCTCTCCTTAAATCGGAACCACTCATATTTTCTCTCTCATCCATAAACCATTTTATTCCTCTAATTCATTCAAAATCTTTTATCTCAAAAACCGTATATCGATAAATTATAAAAATTGTGTGGGTAATCTTAAAATTTCATGCTCTTTCATCAGAGATGTCATTCGATATACTTTTGACGAATTTTTAAATCTGAGGGCGGATCGCGTACGGCTAAGGCATTTGGCTATCATACTCTATAACTTGACTTCTCACCTCCACCATCTCACTGCCGCAACGCGCGGGCACTATCTCTCGTATAAAAAATATACACTTAACTATATGTTTATTTATATAAATCTAGAACTAAATATATGTTATGGATAACAAATTGACATCTTTCATGGTTCAAAAAAAATTATATATTAACATCAAAGTTTATTTTGACTCCTCCAAAAAAGAATTAAAGTCCGCCACTGCCTAAAAGAGATTAAAACAGGTGACAAGATGGTAGAGATGATGAAAAAAATGGGTGAAAATTGAAAAACATGTATTATATAGTAGACATATGATTTAGTCAATATATATCATTATCTATTTTAGAGGTGTTTCTTCTAGTAAGAACACATAATACTTATGAAAAAAAAGTAATAATAAATTTTTTTGGCACACATATGAACATTTGTAATAAAATTTCTCTGATAACGTTGATGTGTATATATGAACAAATCATATTTCTTTACACGTTATCTTCAAAGTCTATATGAACATCTTGGATTTTAGGCATGCATATAAATTTAGGAAGATCATAATTAGTCTAACTTTTCATTTTACATTGGTTTTGGTTCAGGTGTTACCATTAGCATGGGTGCAGTTTTCTTTGTCATATTTAGCTACGCATTATACAAACTAATCAAAAAATCAAAAGAGAAGAGACAAAGAAAGAGGTTTTTCAAACGTAATGGTGGTTTGCTTCTGAAACAACAAGAAGAAACTCATCAGTTTTTATAGTCGATAGAACTATACTTTTCACGTCACGTGAGTTAGATAAAGCTACAGACAACTTCAATGAAAACAGAATTCTCGGCCGAGGAGGCCAAGGCACAGTTTATAAAGGCATGCTGGTGGATGGAAGAATTGTGGCAGTGAAGAAATCTAAGATAGTTGATGAAAGCCGGTTAGAGCAGTTCATTAATGAGGTCGTCATTCTTTCACAAGTTAATCACAGGAATGTGGTCAAGCTATTGGGATGTTGTTTAGAGACAAATGTTCCTTTGCTAGTTTCGGAATTCATTCCAAACGGTACCTTGCACGAACATCTTCACAACGAGGCTATTGACTTTCCCATTTCTTTAAAGATGAGATTACAAATAGCTACCGAGGTTGTAGGGGCACTTGCTTACTTGCATTCAGCAACTTCCATTCCAATATACCATAGGGACATTAAATCCACTAATATTCTTTTGGATGATAAATACAGGGCCAAAGTTTCAGATTTTGGAACTTCAAGGTTTGTTTCAATAGATCAAACTCATTTGACTACCTTAGTCAAAGGTACGTTTGGTTACCTAGATCCTGAATATTTCCAATCTAGTCAATTTACCGAGAAGAGTGACGTTTATAGCTTTGGAGTTGTTTTGGTTGAACTTTTAACAAGAGAAAGGCCAATCTCGCTATCTAGATCCAGAGAGCACAAAAGTCTGGCTACGTACTTTATGTTGGCTATGGAAGAAGGGCGTGTTATGTCTACCTTTGATGCAACGGTGATTGAAGAGGGTACTAGGGATGAGCTTCTTTCGGCAGCTAACCTTGCTATGTGATGCTTGAACATGAATGGAAAAAATAGACCAACAATGAAAGAAGTAGCTGTAGAGATGGAAACCATACGCACATCACATATTCCATCTACAATTCGAACCAATATCATACCCATGATAAGTGAGGAGGAACTGTCACCTGAACTAAATGGTGAATCAACATGAACATTCTTGAGTTTTGATTATAGCATTAGTCAATGATGTATTTGTAGTACAGTCAGTTCAAGTTACTATATCAAAGTTTCAATTATTCATCTCAGTCTTTGTTCAAGTTATCTTTTGTATATTGTATGCTTTTTTGTTTGGTTTCTCTTATTAGTCCATCTTGGCAAAGTGGCAGAGGCCTTGAATTATGATTTGTTTGGAATGCTAATTAATGGACTTATGATAATTATAAAAAACTACTGCGTTTAGAATTCTGAATGTCGTGGAATCACCAAGTCATTCGGGCTGAAACAATATGAGTATTTTTCTACAGTCTACACTCTTAACTTGTCTAACAGTTTATGTTGATTATTAAGCATGCATCTTTTGATGTGAATTAAATCTATGCTAATTATCTTAAATTATCTTCTATATCATTTAGTAGTTATATATAGTTTGTACTCTTTGTAAATGAGCCTCTAAGCAAGAAACCACCAAGTACACAAGAAAATTCGGCCTGTTATCACAACAGATGCTTGATCGAGTCAATATGACTTGACTTTTTCATTGTGGGTAAGTTTGTGGATCGCCGTTGGCTGTATGGTAAACTTTGGAGTAAGTTAAACAAATTGTCCTCATTCTCTTTCACTTTTTCTTGAATCATCCTTGAAGCGTATGTTTGCACTGGCCGATTATCTTAATTGACTCTGAAGCTTGATCTACCCAAAATGCCAAAACCATCTTTTTCGTTTCATGGTGCCAGCAACGCTTAGTAAGGTATAAATTTGTTACTTTTTATACATTTATATGTTTGGATTTCTCTTGTTAGTCCATTTTGGCAGAGAAGTAGAGGCATTTGGCATATGAATTGTTTTGAATGCTAATGGACTTATACTAAGTTTTTTTCTTCCTGTTCTGGGCTTGTAAATAACATGGAAGTACCAAGTCTTTCGGGCTGAAACACTCTTCTCACACTTTGTAGCAGATACTAACGTTATGTCGTTATATTTCCGATTAAGATTCTTATTTATTCATAAGGTACTAGTGCACAGAACAGTTTTATCAAGTAGACCATAAGTCCAAAGCAGTTGAGTCATCGTGTGTGTGTGCTCGCGCTTGGTGTGTGTTTTTGAGTTAACATTTTGTTTTCCAGCCGCAGTGATTTTTATAATCTGGGTTTGTGTTTGAGTTTGGAAGAAGAAGAATAAGATGGGATCATAGTGAAATGACGAATCGCCCCTCACTTAACGGACCTAATAGACGGCTGTTAGTCACGGAGTGAAAAGTGAAAAAATTGATCAACTTCTTGGTTTTTTCTATAATTAATTCACTTAAGAAAAATAACTAAAAATCTTGTCAATGTGAAGGACAAAAATATAACTTTTTCTTTTATTTAATTATGTCTGGCTGTAAAAAAGACAGTAATAAATAAAAAGAATTCGAAGATAACGATAGAAGTGGGTTGAGACCAATCGTTTTGTTTTTCTAATAATATATTTCTTGAAAAGGCAAATGGTTGTAGTGCTTTATTATGTTTTAATATTTTTCTTCATGGCTGTAAATAAAGTTTGTTTCTATTCATATATTTTATATTTGTCTTTGTTTAATTGTGTTATATTTAAATGTTAGAATGTGTTCATTCTTACCAATATGATGTGGATTTTGAGTAAAATATAACTTTAATGTAGTTGTCAATTACTAATTAATGATCTTATGGTATAATATGTAACATATGTCTTTGGTTATTTTGCGTTGTTATAAGTAGCCAAAGAATAACAACTTTGTTTCTTGGATGTATATATTATGATCTTTATGACTATCGATTGGTTTATAATGACTTTGGAGATTGTAATTTCTTTGTTGAACGTGTAATCTCTAAAATCTCCTCTTCTTAACTTTGTCAAATTTTCTCTTTTTTCCTTTTAAAAGATGTTTAATCTCCATGTTGGCTCATAGAAGACGCAGATATTGTCATTCTATATAGACCGAAATCATTATGTAGATTCGATTGTTCTACACCGGATCTGTAAGTCGACCGTACGTCATTATGAAATTCAATCACAACCAGTGTGTTGACACCAGTTTTTTTGTGATGAATGCAATTTCAAATGTGAAGAAATTAGGATAAAACAATTAATTAGCGCGCACCATGAGAAAAAAAACAAATATTATGCTCGATCCCTTCTAGAACTTCTATATTGTATGAAACCAACGAAACAAAGGAATTGAAACAATATTCAATAGTGAGGTTGACCACCACCGTCCAACACACATACACAATTAGGAATTCCTATTACTATAATAATCCAATCGTAGAAAAAAGCAACGTGATTTTTTCAGTGTGGACAACTTTCGTTTCTCCTTGGCAATATCCGATTACTTTCCTCGATCCGACCATAGTGACATCTCTATAAATATATACAACTAGCTAGTTATGTCTTTTTCAGATATCCACATCATAATACTAATTCCATTCTCTTAATAACATCCCTAATCATATTTCTAGTAAAACAAAACCACTTCCTAGCTAGCTCCTTCCAATTTTGCTGGTACAGTAATTTTTTGTTAACAAAAATGATGATGAGCTTATCAACTAAAGCTTACAATTTGCTTACCATCATCTTTTTACTAATATTAATTCTAAAAGTAACATCAACGGCTAGTCTGCGCTATGCCAGGCCAGGTTGCAGGGATAGATGTGGGAAGGTGAGAATCCCGTTCCCATTTGGCATCGGCGAAAACTGTGCTGTCAACAAATACTACGTTATTAAATGCGTCAACTCGTCGACACCATATCTATCAGCTCCTGCACTCAACCACCTTGAAGTCATGAGTATTGATATGAAACGTCACACTGTCACTGTTAATAATGCGCGAACATCAATCTCAGATTGCCAAGATCATCCAGTAGTCCTGAATAGCAGCAGTAGTCGTAGTAATCTACGGATAAAGAGTGTCGATCTTGATACGACCCCCTTCCGGTTTTCCATATCTTATAACATTCTAGTGGTTGAGGGCTGTGGCAATGTGATCATCTCGCACAACAGTACTGTGCTCAGTGGGTGTTCCACCATTTGCCGTAATTATAATAGTGATAGTAGTATCGCTGCAGTTGTGACAAGAGAGAAAAATAGTAATGACTGCCTTGGTATCACTTGTTGCGAAACAGGATTTGGCGATGCAGAGGATCTGACGTCGTACACCGTGGAGCTGATCACAGGGTTGGAAACGAATGACAGAAGAGGAGGTTTATGTGGGTCTGCTTTCTTGGTGGATCGAGATTTATATGTTCAAGGAAGGTTCTCAAAAGGGGTGGTTGTTCCGGTGACACTTGGTTGGACTCTTACAGAATATGACTTCCAACATATAACTTGTTGTGATCGAGTCGCTGACAGAGATTACGGCATGTTTACGACGACTATGCCAGTGCTTATGTCTGATGGTACTTCTAGTTATTCATTAGATTGTAAAGACTCGTCCAATATCGAAGGAAACATTTATTTAAGAGATGGATGCGCTGGTATGTTATGTTACATCACTTCCTATCTATATATTGCTATAGGTTTTTTATTTGGAAAATGATAAATCCACATAACCAAATAGTCTAATAATATATCCTCCTAAAACATTAAAAAGGTAACATGTGTTAGCCACTAATTCTCTTTTCTAATCTTGCCACTTGATTTTTCCACTTGTATCATCTCATAGTTAGGAAGATTATTAGGCTATTTGGTTAGAAGTATTAATCATCTCCCTTTTTATATTATTTTACATTTTTTGAAAAGTAAGCTTCATTCACTGTATATCACTACTCCGCAATTACGGAACAGGTAAATATTAACAATATGTTACATCAAACGAGTTTCAATCCAATCCTTCAACTGATAGACCCTTTTTTCATTCGTTCCATATAAGGATACCACAAAAAACTTATTTACTCGTAACTAATTACAGTATGTATAAATTGTTTTAACATGAAACTTTCTATTATGTGCTTTTAGTCAAGGCAGAATGCGCAAGTTGCATGGCAAAATCAGGAGGTTACTGTAATTACAATAACCCGACCTTCGAGTGCACCCCTACTGATCATGCAAGTCCACAGTTATCCAAGGGTGTCATTCTTGGTACATATCTATAACACTTATTCTATCTCTCGACATAATATATATAACAGGGACTAACTTATTGAGTGTGTAACAAATCAGAGTATTTTCTGATTGATAGTCGACAAAAAAGTAAATAGGACTCATCTTAATCTGACTTTTCATTCTATATTGGCTTTCATTAATCAGGTGTTAGTATTAGCATGGGAGTAGTTTTTCTTGTTATGTTCTGCAGTGCATTGTACAAACTGTACAAAAGAACAATAGACAAGAGACGACGAAAGAGGTTTTTCAAACGCAATGGTGGTTTGCTTCTAAAACAACAAGAAGAAGCTCATCCATCTATAGTTCATAAAACGATACTTTTCACGGCACGGGAGTTAGATAAGGCTACTGAAAATTTCAACGAGGACAGAATTATTGGCCGAGGAGGCCAAGGTACCGTTTACAAGGGTATGTTAGTTGATGGAAGGATTGTGGCGGTGAAGAAATCAAAACTAGTTGATGAAAGCCGGTTAGAGCAGTTCATCAATGAGGTCGTCATTCTTTCACAAGTAAATCATAGGAATGTGGTTAAGTTATTGGGATGTTGTTTAGAGACAGACGTTCCTCTTCTAGTGTCTGAGTTCATTCCAAATGGTACCTTGTACAAACATCTTCACGATGAGACTCATGAGTTTCCAATTTCGTTAAATATGAGATTGCAAATAGCTGTAGATGTTGCAGGGGCACTTGCTTACTTGCATTCAGCAACTTCCATTCCAATATACCACAGGGACATCAAAACCACTAATATACTTTTAGATGATAAATATAGGGCCAAAGTTTCAGATTTTGGAACTTCAAGGTTTGTATCAATAGATCAAACTCATTTGACTACCTTAGTTAAAGGTACGTTCGGCTACCTAGATCCTGAATATTTTCGATCTAGCCAATTTACCGAAAAGAGTGACGTTTATAGCTTTGGAGTTGTTTTGGTTGAACTTTTAACCGGAGAGAGGCCAATTTCGCTAACTAGATTTGGAGAACACAGAAGTCTGGTTACATATTTTATGTTGGCTATGGAAGAAGGACGTGTTATGTCTACTTTTGATGCAACAGTCACTAAAGAAGGTACTAGGGATGAGCTTCTTTCGATAGCTAACCTTGCAATGCGATGCCTCAATCCAAATGGAATAAATAGACCAACAATGAAAGAAGTAGTTATGGAGTTGGAAACCATACGAACATCAAGCATTCTATCTACGGCTCAAACCAACATCATACCCATGATATATGGTAAATCAACATCAACAAGTTTTGATGCATTAAGTAGTCAATGATGTAAAAAGTTTTAATTCTCATATATTATTATGTGTTTATATATTGCCATATAGGTATACGTATATACTCTCTCCGTCCCATTTTAATTGTCCAATTTTGACTAGTCAAAATTTTTTCTAACGACTTTGAGCGTAAATATTTTTGTTTGTGTTATATATTAGTTGATGAAAGTTATATCAATGAAAAGTACATCTAAAACTCAATCAATTCATATATGTTATATCAAGTGTTATCTAACACAAACAAAGATATTTACGGTCAAAGTTGGAAGAAAAAACTTGACTAGTCAAAATTGGACAATTAAAATAAGACAGAGAGAATATTGTATGTAATTGGACTTTATGTAAGCATAAATGAATAGAAATAACCAAATTTGAATGGGAGAAATTCTTAAATAGGGATATGGCATTATAGCGTGAAAACTATGCTAAAATGTGAATTGAACCTTTATATGAAATGGGAAAGTAGGTATTTATGGAGAATATAGGTATTATAACTATCAAAGATTAATTGGTCAAAAGGTTTTCTTTTCATTACATGTGGAGGTTTATATAGCCACATAAATTGCTATTAAACCCCTTGGATAATTATAAACAAGTACATGTCTAATTACATGATAAACCCTTATCTAAAACATAATAGACTCAAAGGACAACATAATTACTTAATTACAAAACGAGCACTACAAAATATAAAGCTAACAATCTCCCCCTTAGTGCCGTTTTGTGATTGATTACTGGTGGGCTTTCTTCTTTTTCCTTTGACGTCTATTTCTTTTCTTTGTTGAAGATTCTGGCTTGTCTTTCAAAAAGGTTTGTGGCTTGAACGCTCTTTTCTCATATTTGCCCTTGGCTTCCTTCCAGTACTTTCTTGGTATGAAATGATATCTTGGATCAGCAGGTCGGTTGGGTGGTTCAATGATGTTGTCGGCAAAGTTGACAGGAGGTATATTGTGCAGACCAGGCTTATTGTTTGGCGAATAAATTACCCAAGACCCTTCAGGTACGTGAATGACGCCTGTTTGTTCATTTGGAAGCCTTGCTGCAATGATGGTTCTCGATCTTTCTCTATGTTCAAGCCTTGATTTGAACCTTTTAATCACCTTCACTAATCTTCTCTTTTCTTTGTCTGACTCTTCAAATTCTTGTAGACTTTCAATGATTCTTAAGCATTGTTTGAGTGTCCCATCAGAATACTTGCATAGCTCGTCGAGTTGGATAAAAATATTATGTCCCTGATCACTGACGAATACCACTCCTCTTGGATTATCAAATACAGCCCCGATATGAAAATTATCAAGATTTATGCCCCTTATTCTTTGGTTGGGAGTGGTGAGGTTCACTTTCTTCCTTCTCTTTTCAATGCCTAATTGGAAGTCTCTTTGGGTTTAACTGAGTATAAGACTATCCATATATCTCTTTATTGCATAATAGGCCTCTTGATTCTCTGGATCAGGCTGGAGAAGCTTTCGGGCGAAGAAATGGAGAAGAAAGATGAGATCTTCAGCAGACAGTAAATTGAAGCGAGCTTCTGTAATCACATACTTTCGACCATCTTCCCTTTTAACAATCAACCAAATCAGCCCAGGTGGTCTAGCAAATCCCGGTTCGCGCCATTCTTTGAAATGAATGCTATCCACATCAACAATCTTTAATTTGAATTGTTTCTTCCATTCTTTGTTCACCTTTTTACTTTTGGCCTCAATCAAGTCTTTTAAGTATTTAGCACGTTGATTCTCAAGATCATAAGCTCTTCTAGCTCTTAATTCATCGATATCGATCTTTTTGAGTTCATCTTGACTTGAGAAGATTTGTGAGGCCTTTTCTTTCAAGAATCTGGTTAGGCGGAATAATTGAGAAGGGATTGCAAGATAATCTATTCTGTTTCTTTCATTAGGTTTAAATCCTCCTTCATTGATTTGAACAAGGGGAGCAGTGGTGGTGGTTTGAAAATGAGGATGGTTGAGATGGTGAATGAGTTGGTAAAGGTTTAAGTGACTGAGATTTGGATTTGGTTGAGGAACAGAGGCATAATTGTCAAAGCTAGGGGGAGGAAGATCATCATTATTCGAAGAGTCATCATCATCATTAGGATCAACATCGTTGCCATCGATAACAGGATCATCAAATTCTTCATATTCATCTACATTATCCACCATCACTGGTTGAGCATCGTCTCTTACAGCTGAGCCAAGTATAATCTCCGTATCAACACTTGCTTCAATAGCTGATTCAACAACATTCACAACCTTAGTGTTATCAATAACTTCATCATTTTGGGGGGCATCTCTTGTTTGTGCTTCATCTCCACCAACTTCATTGCTTCCAATAATATCTGTTTTAGCACTTGCCCTTACTTCAGTCGTCGCATCGTCTCTGTTCTCCCCCTCGTGTTGATCCTGATCATCAGGGTCATCACGTCTATGATGGACGACTGCAGCTGCTTTACAAGAATCTTCTAATTCAGCAATTCGTTTCAATGCTGCCTCAAGTTGAGCGTCAGCGAGGAACTTTTCTTGTTCGGCTTGTTGTTTTAGAAGCCAGAGTTGATGTTGATGGTCAAAACGGGCTTGAAGGGTTGCAAGAATTGCTTTATCAAAAGAATCGGCTTGAGTGTCTAGAGAAAGTAGAGCAGCATATAGAACGTTATACAGAGAATTTACGTTGGAGCGAATTGATGTATTAATATGTTGAGTTGATTGATGAGGAGAATGGTTGTGATGTGAGGATGAAACGGAAGGTGAAGGATGTTTTGGTGATGATTGAGGATTAGAATGAGGAAGGAGTCTAGTGGCTTCAAGTTCTTTGAAGAGTTGTCTTTCTGCTGGATTGGCTTTAAGTCGAATGCCGTATGGATTTGGAGGAGGACTAGAAGTAGATGAGGATGATTGAGAATTGGCATGGGCTTTTCCTTTATCAAGAGGAGGACGGAGCACTGCGGTTGGTGGCGGTTGAGTTGTAAGAGCAAGAGTGACCGACGTAGATGTCGTTTGCACAACTGTAGGCTCCGTTGGGTTTACAGTGTGGCCTGAATGGTGTTGGCCATCAGGACTTCCCAATGATTTATGAAGCCGAAGCTCGACATTGGTTGTTTCAGAACTAGATGGCTCAACACAAGTGTCGGGCACAACGTTCCGGATGGTGGGACTTCCGGGTTCTCCAAGATTGCCCGTTGTACTGGGAATTGTATCCCCAGCGCCTGTCATATTATCATGAGAAGGACTTCCAGACACTCCTTGAGAAGGTGGAATCACCGACTCTCGGTCTGTTGAGGCAACATCCAAAAGATGTGCGTGCTCAGACACATGTGACCTAGGTGATCTAGACTCAATTGTGTGTGAGAAAGAAAGTGGGAGAGAGACAAGTGTCTCCACAGCTGCAATATTGACATCCTCCAAGTGAGGAATTGATAGTGGACGTGGTTGGTGCCTGTGCAAAAATGAAACTGGATTCTGTAAAGAGAATCCAGAGTAGCGAGTAGGTGAATCAGGCGAGGGTGGGGAATCCTCGACTTCTATCCTACTGGTGTCATCCCGGCCAGTTGTTTGAACTATCGGAGGGCCAACGTTTTCTTTTTGCCCTGATCCTAGCCCTGACCTCTCATCCTCTCTATTATGTTTTTCAACCCCTCCCTCAGGACCACCTTGTACCTCCGGAATGTCCAACACATCATCACAAAAAGGAATTTGATCATTAATATCGTTGTGATCGGAGGAAAAGCGTTCATCATGTGATTCCTCTGGAATTGGTTGAAGAGACGATCTTATAATGTTAGTGGAAGAAGGAGAAGGAGATGACATAGGATCAGAAGAAGAAGATGAAGGGGTGAGAGGCGAAGGAACAGAGAATGTCGATGAAGATGTTTTTGATTTTGATTTTGATTTTGAGTGATGGCGAGTTTTTTGTTTCTTGTGTGAGGGAGCGGAAGAATGAGGAATATGAGTAGAGGAAGAAGAACCAGATAAGCCAGGTGCAGAATCAACGTCTAACCCCTCTTTTCTTTTTCGAGCCCTAGAACCCTCACTTGGCGACCTATTCGAGCGTGGGGAAGGCACACCTCGGTTTTGAGTAGCCATTCGCTCGGCTAAATACGCTCTGTAAATCCTGAGGTCAGGATTATCTACGGGCACCTGGCTGAGCAGAGATTCAAAAATTGGCAGAAAATTGATGTGTGCAATGCGATTGTTCGTATATACATGACGGAAGCTGGAAATAACTACACGTCTTGAAGCAGGGAAATGTTTGATGTTGCTGTGAGTGTTGACAAAATGCTGCAAAATGACAGACAAGAAACGGATAAACGTGATATATTTCTTGTTAGCAGTGTGTTTACCGTTAACTTGAAGTCGAAGATGATCAAAAGCAATGGCAACAAAATCTAGATGTACATCGAACGCGATACCAAAAAGGTATGCTAGAGTGGCCTTGGTGAAGTCGTCTTGACCTTTTCTTGATGGTGACAGACAATTATTGATGATGGAGCAGAGAGTATGCCACATTGGATGAAAATCCTTCTTTTTAATGTCTCTTAAGGCAACGACATCACCATCATACCCCAACTCGTGTACTCTATGTAGCATCTCAAGAGTTGGTGGAGTTTCAACAAAGCTCGATTCTCCCGGTCTTGAATCAGCAGCTGGAAAACAAAGAATTCTTCGGAAATCGTCCAGATTGAATGTAAATTGCTGAGAAGCATCGTCTGTTGTTTGAAGAGAGAACCGGAAGAATGGACGAGCTCTTCCTCTTGTAGGAACATACTCGATTGTCCGCCACATTTGATATAATAATTCTTCTTCAATGCCTTCGGCCGTGATAGTGAAGATATTGATTAGTGGATGATATGTGAGCATGACTGGAATGATACCGAATGGACAAGTAAAGGGTATCATGAGACGAAGGTTATTCGTCATTTGTTCTGTGGCTCCATCTGTAAGAAACTCCATCCTGAAATTTACAAGTAGACGAATGGGAAACATTGTTTCCAAGGTTAGAAAAGATTGATTATACACTAATTTTCGCAAAAGATGTAAAGGTAGTACAACAGGGCGTTCAATACCTCACGTCTTATGGAAAATCAATGTATACTTATGAAAAACAGATTTTATGAAAAATACTAGTCAGACACCTTGTTTCACAGAAGATGCAAAAGACAGTACATCAAGGCGTTCAATGTCTTACTTCTAAAGGAAACCCGATGTATGAAGAATAGACTAGTTGTAAAAAGAATGAGCTTTATGCATCTGTTGTTCACGAAAGATGTAAAGGTAGTACATCAAGGCGTTCAATACCTTACTTCTTTAAGGAAAACAGATGGATAATCGAGAAAGTGAATGTACACAAAGAGAGATGATAACAAGAGTGTCTGCAGACCCATGAGAGTTTATGATCATCAATCTATAATCCTTTATAAAGAGGATTGAGGTTAAGAAATTAAGCAAAAAATTTCTTCCCAAAATACCCCTTCATAAAACATAAAACCCTTATATATTTCCCTTTCTCCAATTCCCTCTAATCATTACACACTCTTATCGACCTAGCTTCTATCATCCTCCATTGTCGCCCCCCTTCTCCACTGCCTCCCGCGATATCCACCACCGCCTGTCTTTCTCACTTTCTAGCCGCTGCAACGCGCGAACACTATGCTCGTTTGTTCATAAAAAGAAGTATCTTGAGGTCACACAATTTTTATGTAGAGAGATAATAATAAAAAATGTGAAAATGTGAGAGAAAAAAAATATTTGACTGAAAATTGAAGAAAAGAAAAATTTTGTTGTTAAAAAATGGACAGAGTGACTTTTTACAAATTTGTGATTTTAAGAACGCATACCGGTGTTGATTTCCGGTATGATGCAAAGCATCAAGATATCATGTCAAAACTAGATATCGATGCACTTGCGAGTCTAAAATACTTATCAGAGTGACACCCAGGCAAGATAAGCACATAAAATCATGCAGATATTAGCATAAGCATGCATCACATAAGAAACATATAAGACAATTAAGCATTGAGTTAGATAATAGAGGAAATAAGGTACCCAAGTACGTAAAATAAGGTGAAAGACAGTAATGAATGACGTAAACGAGAAATAATCACCCCTGAAAGATAGAACACAAGTGCATAGAAGACATATATTAACAATTTTGAAAAATAGTTGGAAAACCGGTTTTAAAGCATTGAAAATATGAAAACCGTTTTTAATGCATGGAACAGTAGGAAACCGGTATTATAACATAGAAAAATGAGAAAACCGGTAAAAGTAAATGGAAAAACCTGAATGCCGGTTTTGACTATTAGAAGAACTGATACCGGGTTTCTTCCAGAAGGTTTGAAGAGAAAAATGTCGGGTTTTGTTAGTGGGAATGCCGGTTTGTGTTTTAAGAACTAAAATCGGGATTTGGTTTTGAGAAAGCCGGTTTTGACTGAGAGAATTCCGGTTTTTGAGAAGGTAAAGAAGACTTAGAAAATTTTGCGAAAGGGTCAAATATCAGCGAAACCGGTTTATATAGTGGTCAAAACCAGTTTTTTGAGAATTCCGGTTTTTTTTTTTTTTTTTGGAAAACACAGAATCAGAGGCAAAGCATAGATGAATACAAACTCCCCCTGGTAACATGCATACAAATTAATGTAAACTCACCCTATGAGCATGCAATCTACCCGTGTTCTCCCCCTCAAATATTGCATGTAAAGTCATGGAAACATACATCAATTATTTAAAGAAGAAGGAAAACATAGATAGCTTGACAGGATGACAATTTAAGCTTGAAGATCGAGCATACCCAACTTGGTTTTCAAAAAGTTAAACCTTTGCTCATCTAAGGGTTTAGTGAAAAGATCCGCAAGTTGGTAGTCTGTAGGGACAAAGTAAAGTTCGATGTTACCTTTTTTGACGTGATCTTTGATGAAATGGTACCTTATATCGATATGCTTAGTTTTTTTATGCTGAACAGGATTGCAAGAAATTGCAATTGCACTTTTGGAGTCACACTAAATCGGAATGCGCTCATACTTAAAACCATAGTCAGAGAGTTGTGTCTTCATCCACAGAACTTGAGAACAACAACTAGCAGTAGCGACATATTCAGCTTCTGCCGTTGAGGTAGAAACACAAGTTTGTTTCTTTGAAGACCATCCAACTAACTTATCACCAAGAAATTGCACACTGCCAGAAGTGCTTTTGCGATCTAACTTACACCCTGCATGATCTGCATCTGAGAAAGCCGTTAATTCGAAACCGGTTTCTTTCGGGTACCATAAACCAAGGTTAATAGTACCTTTAAGATACCGAAAGATCCGTTTAACAGCTTGAGCATGGCTGTCCATAGGGTTAGCTTGAAATCTAGCACACATGCATGTTGCAAACATTATATTCGGGCGACTAGCAGTTAGATATAAAAGGGATCCTATCATACTGCTATACAATTTCTGGTTAAATGGTTTTCCATGTAAATCAGCATGAATTTTGGTACGAACTTCCATGGGTGTCCCAATTGGTTGACAGTGAGACATATCAAACTTTTTTAACATGTCAAGAATGTATTTATTTTGACAAATAAAAATACCGTTTGACAATTGTTTAACTTGAAGACCAAGGAAAAAGTTTAATTCACCCATCATACTCATTTCAAAATGTTTAACCATAAGAGCAGCAAAGTTTTTGCAGTATGTAGGATTAGTGGACCCGAATATGATGTCGTCAACATAGATTTGGATTAACAGAATATCATTACCTTGCTTTTTAATAAACAAAGTGGTGTCAATGGTACCTTTGGAGAATCCAGATTTCAGAAGATAAGTAGAGAGAGCATCATACCATGCACGAGGAGTTTGTTTTAAACCATAAAGAGCTTTATCTAACTTGTAGACATAGGTAGGATGTTTGGAATCAACAAAGCCCTCAGGTTGCTCAACATAGACTTCTTTTTTCAAGATTCCATTGAGAAATGCGGACTTGACATCCATTTGATAGACTGTAAAACTCTTAAACGCAGCATAGGCAAGAAAAATACGAATGGCCTCAATTCTGGCAACAGGAGCAAAAGTTTCATCGTAATCTACACCGTCTTGTTGAGAGAAACCTTTGGCAACAAGGCGAGCCTTGTTACGAACAACAACACCACCTTTGTCCTTCTTGTTCTTGAAGATCCACTTTGTCTTAATTGGTTCTTTTTGAGAATGCGGATTTGGAACCAATTTCCACACTTCAAGACGCTCAAATTGGGATAATTCATCTTGCATGGCTCTCACCCAATCGGGATCTTGTAATGCTTCTTTGACGTTGCTAGGTTCGACCATACTTAAGAAGTTGACAAATAAGCATTCGTTAGCGGAAGCGGCTCGAGTGGTCCGACCAGCATTAGGATCTCCAATAATTTGACTAGGCGGATGAGGAAGCATGCAACGTGACCACTTTTGAGAGTGAGGAAGAGGTGCAGCTGGTGCATTATCCTCATCAGAATTGGTAAAGTCTTGAGAGTATCGTTCAGTAACTTGCTCAAATGTAGGTTCATCGGGTAGAATCATGGTGTCAGATCCAATGTTATTAGGCTGAGATGAGGCACCCGGTGGAGAAGCCATTGTGGAGTTAGAAGAAGAGGATGTGATTGGAGTGGGAGAATTTGCAATGTGTGGAGGAGTTACCACTGGTGATATAGATGAGGGAGAGGAACTTTGTTGATCAATCGATGAGTTCTCATGTTGATTGATAATGGTGGTAGAATTATCAGACATGGATGAAGACGGAAGTGTTGGAGAAGAATGATCATGATAGAATTCGTCGAACACAGTATCTAACTTGGCTGGCGTCGAGTTGGAAAGATGTGCATTAGAGGGGAGACAGAGTTAGGTGCGGAAGTTTGTGGAGAAAGAGGAACAGGAAGGGAACGGTTTTGTTCAAGAAGCATTCCTGAAAGTTCGTCAAATTTAACATTCATACTTTCCTGAATTCTCTTGGTGCGACGGTTGTACACACGATAAGCAATTGATTCCCTAGAGTAACCAATGAAGTATGCTTCATCCCCTTTTGGTTCAAAATTTCCAAGATTGTCATGATCGTTCAGAACATAGCACACACAACCAAAGATATGAAAAAAAATCACATTTGGTTTTCTTTTGTTGATGACTTCATATGGAGTTTTATCAAACCTTTTGTTGATGATGGATCTATTTTGGGTAAAACATGTTGTAGCAATAGCTTCAGCCCATAAGTTAGGAGGAAGACGAGAGTGAGCAAGCATAGTTCTTGCAGCTTCAACAAGAGTACGGTTACGACGTTCAACGACTCCATTTTGTTGAGGTGTTCGCACGGCAGAAAATTGATGAGAGATGCCAACTGAGTTGAAGAAAGTTTCAAGAGTGGCATTCTTGAATTCGGTACCGTTGTCAGAGCGAATACTACGAACTGTGGATTGAAGGTTAACTTCAGTTCGTTTTATGAAGTCGATGATAACATGTGGTGTGTCACTCTTTTCATGAAGAAAATAAACCCAAGTGTAACGAGAGAAGTCATCAACAATGACCAGAATGTATCGTTTCTTATTGATACTTTGAACACACATAGGTCCACATAAATCCATGTGGAGAAGATGGAGAGGGGCATCAGTGCTTAAGTGTTTCTTTGGTCGGTGAGGCGCTTTCTTAAGTTTACCCACGGCACATGCGGAACAAACATGATTGGTGTCATATTTGAAGTCTGGTAGACCATCAACTAGTTGTTTGTCTACAAGAGCATTAATAGAATGAAAATTAAGATGAGAAAGACGTCTATGCCATAACCAAGATTGTTGTGCTGAAGCTTTTGACAGAAGGCAAATTTCCGAAGTAGGAGAAGGAATACAATTCAGATCTATGGTAAACAAATTGTCATCTCTAGACCCAGTAAGAATGTCGATTCCATCTTCAGTTTGTACTTGAGTTTTCATCCGGTTCAACTATAGTAACATAGTGTTTCTTAGGTTTAGGACAAAGTGGAAGACTAAACAAATGATAAGAATCATTGAGTTGATCATAGTTAACTTTGATTTCACATTTGAATAACTGTTCTTCTGTGTCAAAATCGTCATAACTGGGTTGAACAAATTGGGTTAGCAAACCATATCGCATCATGGTTTCATCATACAGGGGTGGTATGATTTGTTTACCCTTAAGTAAGTTCTTGGGATCTTCAAATCCTAACCCTTTGGTGAAATCTTCAAAATCTCTTGGTTTGTTTAAAAAGATTTGTTTGTTGGATTGATCAATTCTATAAACCTTAACTTTATAAAACTTGATTTCATCAGTAAGTTCATCAATTTTATTTTCTAGTTTTTGGTTCTTAGACTCCTTGATGCAACAAGCATGATTTAAATCAGAGATTTGATTTTGTAATTCTTTCACAGAAGGGTTGGAAATGTTGAACTTAGACTGGAGGGTTTCAAGATCTTCAGCCAAAGCATTTGCTCTAAACATTTCATTTGACTGAGCATTTTTTAATTCTTTGATGGTTTTGTTTAGTTCAAATACTTTGAGCTCAAGTTCTTGATTAGCAAGATGTAATTCAGAAGAAGTAGTAAAAGAAACCGATGCATTACTGGTTGAAAGATCTTTAAAGTCCTTTTGTAGGATTTGAAATTTGTTTTGTAAATCAGTTAAAGAGGTTTCTTTTTCTCGTAAATCATTGGTTAAGTTTGCTACTTCTTCTTTTAAAGATGTGTTAGTGAGAGCAGTTTGTTCACATTCATGCAATAATTGATCCAAAGCAAGTTTCGGAAATTCGCATACCTCATCATCATCAGTTTCAGATTTGTTTCCTTCATCAATCAGCTCATTGGAACGCTTGATCTTAGTCATGAAGCACACATTAGCAGCAAGTTCTTCAGTTTCTTCATCAGAGAGGTGTAGCCATTTGTCACCTTCAGCAAGAAGAGCAACTCCACTTTCTTGTTGCTTCACTAACATGAGTTTGTTTTGATAGTATGTGGAGTTCTTCTGACGAGGCCTGGAACAATTGATTGCTAAATGACCAGTTTGACCACAATTGTAGCATTTCCTTTCTTCAGGTTTTCGTTCAGCAACTTTCTTCTCGAGTGACCTTGGAGATTCAAACTTCTTATCACCAGTTGTGCTTCTCGGATACTGATCAAATTTGGGAGCTTGGTTGTTCTTGACATACGATGAAACAGAAGATGTTCGAAGCTGATTGTTGGTCGGTCTTTTTGTCATATACTTTTTCTTGAAGGATCGAGTAAAGTATGCAAGATCCCTGCACATCTCCTTTTCTTTATCATCCATGTCAGATTCAATGAGATCATTATCACCAAGATCAGAAAAAGTGTTGTCATCATTGGAGTTCATAGCGAGATGGGACATTCTGTTGGCCACAAGAGCAAGAGGATCAGAGGAAGAACTTTCTTGACATTTTGCTTGTTGTTTCAGAACAGCTTTTTCATTCAGTCTCAACTTCTCATAGAGATTGTGAATGTTAAGCTTATTGAAATCTGGTTGGACGTTTATCTGTGTGCCATAAGGTTCCCAGACTTCTTCCAAGCATCGGAGAAACTTCACATTGAGCTCAATCTCTGTTTTGTTCACCTTTTCTTTTCTTAAGTCATTGATCACATTGCAGAAACGATCATATGTCTTCAATAATGGTTCTCCTTTCTCCTGTTTGAAGGTCTCATATTGATCAATTACAAAAGATAGTCGAATGGTTGTTGAGATTTCTGAACCTTGAAACTGTTTTTCAAGTTCATCCCAAATTTCTTTTCCAGTGGTGTATGAGTCAACGTTTCGATATATCTCATTAGGAAGAGCAAAGTAAAGATATGTAACAGCAAGATCATTTGCTTGGGATCGGTTTCTCTGAGAGGTATTCCAACTCTCGGGTGGTAAAAGTTCTTTAGTTACTGGGATACTGTAAACAGCCCGTCCTTCTTTGAGAGATGTCTTTACATCTGCCCCATTAGGTTGTTTAGCAACCTAGTTCAGAAAACGATTCCTCCATTGAGGATAGCAGTCACGATAGAGGACAGGTGGGCGAGTTTCAGAACCAATTATCAAAGAATCTTGTGAAGCCATGATACAGTGTAAGGAACTGGTAATCAAGCTGAAAATTGAAAGAGCACAAATACCGGTTTTGGTATAAACCAGGTATTACAACATACAATCACTCAGCAAAACACAACAGAAACCGGTTTTTCAGAAAGGAAGAACAAATACCGGTATTCGATAGTAGGAATACCGGTTTTTAAGAAAGAAATTGAACAGAGGTTTTGATTTAAGGAAAATGATTAATGAAGGAACAAATACCGGTTTTGGTGTAAACCCGGTATTAATACATGGAAAATACAACTTAAGCCAACAGTCCTTGAATAAAACCGGTAATCAATGATAAGAGAACAAATACCGGTTTTCTTCAGAAAAATTGAAGATAGTAAAAGCTTGAATATTTAACTATTAGAGGAACAAATACCGGTTTTGGGGTAAACCAGGTATTATAGCATTCAAATAATGAATCAAGTACTGATACCGGTATTCTAAGAGTAACAGAAAACCGGTTTTTGAGAAATTAAATCAAGATTAATTAGAGTTTTAATAACTTGTAAATGAAAGGACAAATACCGGTTTTGGAGCAAACCGTGTATTCTTAATGAAATTAAAAGTTCTTGAGAAAAGAAAAACCGGTATAGAAACCCGGTTTTAGTATGTCCAAAACAGACATAAACCCGGTAATAGTACAGAGAAGAAAAACCGTGAATGAATCCTGGTTTTTGAATCAGAAACCTTAATTTTTGATTTCAAGGCATTGTGTTTAGAGATAGGAAAAGATACTTTATGGGTGATATCTTGGGATGATAAGAAGTGAATTGACACAAGAAATTTGATTACTTTAACAAGGTAAAGGGAAAAAGATTGAAGATTTCGGTATGGAAGTAAAAACACAAGTTAGCACAAGAAAGAACAAAATCAAGCAATGGATCTCTCACACGTTGTGATTTTGCTCTGATACCAAATGAAAACTATGCTAAAATGTGAATTGAACCTTTATATGAAATGGGAAAGTAGGTATTTATGGAGAATGTAGGTATTATAACTATCAAAGATTAAATTGGTCAAAAGGTTTTCTTTTCATTACATGTGGAGGTTTATATAGCCACATAAATTGCTATTAAACCCCTTGGATAATTATAAACAAGTACATGTCTAATTACATGATAAACCCTTATCTAAAACATAATAGACTCAAAGGACAACATAATTACTTAATTACAAAACGAGCACTACAAAATATAAAGCTAATATAGCGTATTCATTATTTCAAACATTTGGGCCACTTTAAGAAATTTTTACTGTTCCATTTCCACTGTTCCACATATAAAATAAAGAAACATTGGGCCAATCATCAAACTACATTTGAGCCCCAAATACACCTACATTCTCAGCTTAGCTTACACAATTTGACATAACAACATTTCCGGTCTGGTGGCCAAAAACCCCATTCCCGAATCCCTCATTTTCGGTCATTGCGGCGTAGATGACTGTGCGGCTGGCCACTTGTATCTCGCTTTCATTATTTCCTTTCTACAATCGAAGGTATACGAATCATTTTACATTTTATATACATGATTTCTTGTGTGTGTATGTGTTTTATAAATATCTCGGTTTATATATATTATTATATACTTTAACATTTATCAGGTAGCACTTAATAAAATTAGAATTGGTTAGTACGTACGTATATTTTTTTAATCAACATTCAGTGCCATATTACAAGGTTTTAAAAATAGGTATTTTTCTACACTTCAACTTTGTACCTTGTACTACCAGTTTATGCTGATTATTCATCATCTTTTGATGTGAATTAAATCTATGCTAATTCAACAATTTTATCTGGATCATTTAGTAGTTCTATATGGTTTGTACTTTTTCGTTTGGCTACATTTTAGATGTGATGTTATGATACATGTGTTTATTACCTCCATATTAGATTGTTTCACACTTAATATAAGGTTTAAATGTTTTTCACAGCTCTTTGTAAATGGGCCTCTTGGTAAGAAGCCCCTAAGTATACAAGAGAATCGGGACTGCTTCCATAACGGATACTTGATCGAGTCAATATGACTTGAATTTTTCATTGTGGGTACGACGTAAGTTTGTAAATCGCAGTTGGCTGTACGTAAAGTTTGGAGTAAGTTACACAAATTGTTCTTATTCTCTTCGACTTTTTTTTTTGAATCGTCTCTGAAGCGTATGTTTGCACGGGACGATTTTTCGTAATTCACTCTGAAGCCTGATCGATCTACCCAAAATGCTAATACTATCTTTTGAATGTTGATGGACTTATACTAAGTTTTTTACTGTTCTGGACTTGTAAATAGCATGGAAGTAGTAGTACTAAGTCTTCCGGGCTGAAACACTCTTCTTACACTTGTAGTAGATACTAACGTTATATGCCGATTAAAATTCTTATATATTTACAAGATACTACACAGAACAGTTTTATCAAGTAGACCACTAGTCCAAATTAGTTGAGCCATCGTGCAATGAACAGCTTTGAAAATGCTAATCGACTTTCTATCAACCTCGATCAGGCTTTAGCTGTTAAGGCATTCCAGTTCCATGGGATTTCCATTTCATTTGGGGTGAAACAGTCTATTCCAGTTCCATGGGATTTCCATTTCATTTGAGTTGAAACAGTCGATCGATACAGAATTTAATTATAGTAGTTGTGTTTGCTCATAAATGTTTTCTACTTTTTCATATCTTGTCCTACTCATTATTTACATCGCTTGATGATCTAGATTTTAGTTTATTATCTTTTCACTATTCTCTTCCTGATAAACTAACTCTGTACATTCAATGTTATCTTGTTTTTCGTTCTATATTTTTGGTTACGATATTGGTTATCTGAATGTTCTCTAAATATGCAGGTGTTGCTTAGATTGTTTCGGAAACATTGGGTAAAGTTGATGTTCTCATCTGAGCTCTCACAAAGAATGCAGGACTGACTCACATAATGGCTGGGGTTGTTATCAATGGTAGTTTTGTGCATTTATTGGTATTATATCCATTGGCATGTTTATTGAACTTCAATAATATGAGTAATCGTGATTAATAAAATAAATCTTTGAAGATGTAATTAAAATTAAAATTGAACGTATTATCAAAACATTTTAAAAATTAAATACTTAAAACAATTTTATACTGGCTGTGTATTCATTCATTCTCCAAGTTTTAGCTCCACATCATCTAACCACATCATCTAAGGACTAACCAAGAACTAATCTTCCAAAACACCCACAATGTCAGAACTAATCTAGGACGCACTATTTATTTAACTTTACATTTTCAACCCAATATTCTACCATCTATTTAATTAGACACTTTTAACCCTCTAACTTATACAAGTTCAATAATTTAATAAAAAAACACACTTAAACATTTCATTAATAAATAACATACAATACAGTAAACTAAAAACATTACTACATAATACGAACACGTTACTAATAAACACACTTAGCATTAACGAGTTACTAATAAATGCACTTAATACTAACACAATACATAATATTAAGCCTCGGAGTAATACTAACACAATACACACGTTACTAATTCAATATATTATATTGTTTTCAATAAAATACAATTTTTACAAAAATTAGAAATTTATATAGAATAAACATAGTCTTTCATAAAAAACAAGTTATTTCATAAAATAAAAGTAAATAGTTTTTAAAAAATAAATATTTATTTTGTAAAATTATAATATATTACTTGATAATAGTCATTAATAATATTAATTTTTATTAAATAATACTAATTGATAACATATAGTTTTATAAACTAAAATATTAATAATAAAGAAAAATTACAAAAATGGTATCCGAAGTATAATGAAAATTACAGTTTTCATACCTATATATGGGGGGGCACTTAACTGTACAACTAACGGACGTTGGTCCAGGTATGGTCGATGTGGAAAAATGGTAAGTTTGGGTATAACGAGCGTAATTAATAAACCCTGGGTATGATTTGTGCAATATGGTGAATAGTTCAGGTACATTACTTTTTACCCTTTATAGCTTATATAATTTTGTGAGTATATGTACTTTGGTGCATGGAAACAACATAGTAAATTATTATTTTTTCCAATTCACATTAAAATAAAATAAAAGGAAAGCTCCTAAGAGTATCTCCAATGATAAAAAACTTTTAATAGCTTTTTTTTGTTGTCACTTCATCAATCCATTAACTTCAAGCTTTATAAAAAACCATTTACTCCAATGATAGCTTTTTCTAAAGCTTTTTTTGATTAAATAACCTTGATTTGAAAAAAAGCTTTTGCTCAATAGCTTGATCAATATCAAGCTTTTGACAAAAAAAAAACTTTTGTACCCAATGGTATCAAGCTTTTGAAAGACTTTTTTCCTTCAAAAAAAGCTTTTGATCAAGTTCCATTGGAGATGCTGGGTGTTTGATATGATGGAATGAAAATGGGAGAAAGGGAATGGGAAAGACTTCTCTTGTTTGTTTGCAATGGAGAAAGGGGAATCGATTTCATTCTCTCCATTCTCTACAAATTGTAGAGAATGGGTGAGAATGAATTTTTTTTTTTTAAAATGTTATATGTAATAAATGTATTATTATTTAAAATCTTATTTTATTTTTATATATTCATTCTCAGTGAGTACCAAACAACGAAATTCATTCTCTTTTCAAATACCCATTCTCTTTCTCACTATTTCCATTCTCTATTACATTTTCATTCTCTATGATTTCTTCCTACCAAACACCTCCTTAGGGCTTTCCCCACTCCAAGGGAATGGGGGAATGCCTCTCTCAATGATTAAGTGACACATGTCAATATTTGATAGGTTAAGGGGTATTCCCATAATGTTCAATTCCTCTTAGTCTAAACTTATTGGCTTAATTAAATAAGGAAAATGATTTATTCTTTTAACAAAATAGTCAAAAAATTCTCCTAACACTCTAAGAAGGTGATATGTGGTATCCACTAATTTTCTTTCCTAATCTTGTTATATGATATTTTCCACATGTCATAATCTAATAGTTAAAAGGATTTTTAGACTATTTTAGTAAGAGAATTAAATAAAAGCATTAATTTTTTTTTTCAACCAATCAAATATTCATTAATATAATCACCACAAGTCAACATGATGCTGACAATACATATGCCACCAAAAATTTATGCATTGATGATGATTGGTAGTAATGATAGCATAGATGAATTAAAGAATCAGTGGTTAACGAAATTCTCTAGCTACATACAAACTTGGCGGTCTAGCTACGTCGACTTGCCATCACTTTCTCTCAACTTCCTAATTTTAATTCAATGTTTGACTTTTGAATCCAGTTTGCACAAAAATTACTCAACGCAATGAACTTTCCTTTTAAGGTGAATATATAATTGGCTAACACCCTCGATTTTGACACACTAACCTCAAGTTCGATTTACTTGCTATGCCCTATGCCCCTATGGGGTCTGCTCTCCTAGTTTTAGTGGCATAGCATTTATAAAAGCCATACATTAAATTTACGTTTAACAGAATTTGAACTTACTTAGTGGAAAACTTTATGACCACTAGTGGGCTAAGACCATAATGGCTCAACTCAATCAAGTAACCGATATTTTTAAAGTTTTACTTTTTATCTAAAAAATATAAATTAATTATTTTTAAATTAGGTGAAAATATAAATTGGTGATGAAAATAAAAAAAAATGTAAATTAATAATTTTTAGTATCCCGTTTTAAATATACGAGTTACTTGTGACATACTCAATAAATTTAAATTAATGTAATCTAAAAAACCTCATAAACTAAGATGTAAAAATTAAGAAAAAATAAATCGCTAAACTAATATTTTAAGTATATGTTATTAAAATAAAAATGTTATTAATGTCATGTAACCGATATTTTTAAAGTTTTACTTTTTATCTAAAAAATGTAAATTAATTATTTTTAAATTAGGTGAAAATGTAAATTGGTGATGAAAATAAACAAAAAAATGTAAATTAATTATTTTTAGTATCCCGTTTCAAATATACGAGTTACTTGCGACATACTCAATAAATTTAAATTAATGTAATCTAAAAAACCTCGTAAACTAAGATGTAAAAATTAAGAAAAAATATATGTTATTAAAATAAAATTGTTATTAATGTCATGTCAAATTTTGATGGTGTAATCTGTTAGCCGTTTGAAGAATTGCTTCTATTATGCTATGTTTGTAGCATATCCGACTCAAAACCTCGGTTTCTTGTTGTTCGAATGGGATAAAAGCTACGCAAAGAATTGTTTTGTTTTTATTTGTTTGTTGTAGCCCCAATCAACATCGTTTATAAATATCAAACTGGAATTCGACCGAGAGTTGCAAAAGAGATAAATATAAAGGTTTATATTTATATTTAATTAAATATTGTTTGACTTTTTTTAAAAATAATATAATTTAGTTATATCTTAAATTAGAGAAATTAAGAGTTATGATTGCTTAATTGAAGTTAGGTTAGTTGGCTTTTAATATATATAAAGATAAATATAAAGATAAAAATAATATATGTAAATAGATATAGTTATTGATATCGTTAATGTAGAATAATCATTTATTGAATCTAGTATTATAATCTTTATATAACACTTACTAGTTAATCAGTTCGGATTCAATCCGGGCAGTTTAAAACATAAATTTATTATAAATACAAAACACAAATATTTGTATTAGGTATATATAGATGTTGTACATATTGTATATTTGAAACTTTTGGGAACTTGAATAAATACACATATAAAAGTGTTTTTCAAAAAAACAGAGAGTCGTCAATGTTAAGATGCAATGTGCAAATATAACAAAGAACATACTTGCGAATTGAGATGATGCGAGTCCAAAATAAGTAGGAAAAATTAATAAATAAAAATTGAATAGTAAAACTGAAAAGGAAAGAAGGGAAACTAAAAACATTTTGTTAAATTAAAAAGAAATACTTTTTTTATATGACATCATCTTTTTAAAAAATAAGGTGTATAGACAAATTATAGTTTGCCACATCAAACTTTTTTCTAAAAATACATTTTGTAAGCAATCCTCTTTTATTTATAATAGAGATTACATAAAGATATTTTATTTTATACATATTGTACTAACAATCTTCGATACAAAATATTTTAATAGTAATGTCTTACCAATAACTATTAATTATATTATTATAAAAATTTAATATGTTTATCTCGCGTATTACGCGGGAAAATAATCTAGTTATTTATTATTTTCAAGTAACAAATTAATAACATCCTTCTTTTTTTGTTCATTAATATTATTTATAATATCCATAATAGAATTATTATACAACATAAATTTTTAAAAGAACTACATTACACCTTTACAATTTAGAATTAAAACAAAATTAAAGTTTTACGTGAGATATAAAAATTTTAATCTAAAAAGAATACTAAAAAAGATTAACGATATTGATAACATTCTTTCGTGAGTTTATCTGTTTTTAGTTACTTCAATATCTTTATCCATTATGCTTGAATGCTTAAATGCTTACTCTTCTTCTAGATCTATACTATCTATATAAACAAACTACACCTCCAAAATTTAATACTCTACCTTTAAAATCTCTATTTTACCCTTTTAATTCATACTACCGTCAAACATTTTATCCTTGAAATTCCAAGAATACCCTTAAAAAAAACCCTTACGCGTGTCCCTTCCCTGACCTGAAGTTGCTCACATAGTATACCAAAAAAACACACATGCGTTACCGAATTTAATAATCAATCAGCATAAAAAACGCTCACTCTAAAACAACAACGTCCGTTTGCACTTTCAGTCGGACTTAGAAACTCTTTAGTTGAATCATACATTCATATAATAACACGGTACCGGTACTTAACAATCGTTTTTTTTCTATGCCCCGCTGCATTGCGCGGGTACAAAACTAGTAAAGTTAAAAAATAACTTACCGGCATGTCAAGATTTTAAATGATATAGTCTATAAGTTTCATGATTGGGAAGTAAAAGCTAGATGTGGCATGCTTTTAACACGAGCTAGTTGCAATTTGTCTTTTTTTTTTTAAAGGTGAATTTCGCTTGAGAACTTCGTGTTAGAGAACTTCGCGCGGAAGGTTTAGCATACGTTGTCTTAACCGGGTCCGTGCTAGAGAGCTCCCTCGAAGTAGAAATGCCTATTTCAAATACCTGATGGGGGGAAAACCCCCTACTAATCCGCCCGAAGACATGACGATCAATAAGGGTAAATCCGCCCAAAATGCAATTTGTCTTAATATACTTTTTTTCTTGTTACGGTTTTGTGATTAACGACTTGTTTTGCAAGTTCGGTTACATAGTAAAAGGACCTTTGCGTTCATTTGGAGCATATATGAATGCTGATGTGATTTAAATACATAAAAATTGGATCTTCATTTTAAAAAGAAAAGTGAATGGTTGTCAAAACTTTATAACTGGAATCGGGAGATGAAATATCATAAGACTTGAATAAGAAAATTCTAATTATATATTCAATCCGGGGATACTTAATAAAATTTTAAAAGCAATAAAAATCTAAAAAAATGTATATAGTTTTTGTTATTGATATATTATAACTCGGTTTGAAGATATTAAATTGCTTAACACAATAATTATATATATTACTATCTATTGCATTAATAAAACATAAAAAAACATTTATGTTTATGATATTATATAAAAAAGTATTTATTTTGTTTTCTAATAAAATAAGACTTGAATAAGAAAATTCTAATTATATATTCAACCCGGGCATTTTTAATAAAATTTTAGAAGTAATAAAAATCTAAAAATATGTATATAGTTTTTGTTATTGATATATTATAACTCGGTTTGAAGATTGTTTCTAAAAACAATTTAAAAAACAATCATTTTTTATTATATATAAAGATAAGTTGTACGGATGGATTAATTGGATTGATTGAATTAAGTCGACAAATTTAAATTAAATGAATTAAGTCACATGTTTAATTTGAAAAATTACTAAAATTGAGAGTTCTGATTGGTCAATTGAAGTTTGATCAATTGGCTTTTAATATATATATATAAAGATAAAGATGTATCAAAAACCTTACGGAGTTATGATAAGGATCTAATGTGGTTTTGGAAACATGATTCCTTCTTTTACCTTTTTATAAGATGTAGTCAAGATTTTGGTTTGTAAAAATAGTACTATGTCCGTCTCATTTTTAATTGTCTTATTTTGATTGGTCAAGTCTTTTTTTCTTTTGACTTTGACCGTAAATATCTTTGTTTATATATGTTACATATTAGTTGATGAAAGTTATGTCAATGAAAAGTACATTTAAAACTCAATCAATTCATATATGTTAGATCAAGTCTTATATAACATAAACAAAAATATTTACGGTAAAAATCGAAAGAAAAAGACTCAAAAAGTCAAAATAGGACATTTAATGTGAGACGGAGGGAGTATTTATTAGCTTACTGAATTCGGTTAGTGGGATTCTGATGACTGTGGAATTTTGATGACTCGGGTTATTTCCCAAATTCGTGTTGTACCATGCCTCTTGAGTTCTACACTATTTTACGAACGTTGCCACCTTTTTGTGAACAGTAGGTGGGATCGACTCGAGTTCCCCGCACAAACTTTTGAAATTTGGAAAGTATCGGGTTTTTTCTAATATGATGTTCGAATTATATACATTCTAAAAACCAACTTGCAATATGGTTGGATCAGTGGTAAACACTCTTGCCTCTGGAGACAGAGGTCATGGGTTCGATCATCATCCCATGCAAAGGTTGGAGGGTCTTTTCTACCATTTAGGTAGAAACTGGAAGCAGCCTCTCTACTTAGGTAGAGGTAAGGTCTGCCTACATCTTAACCTCCCTCATACACCGTCGAGGTATTGGGGCTCAAAACCCGCGAAAGGCGGCATTGAGCAGTTACTTACTTACTTACAATGTACAAATTTTAAGCTTAAAGTACAACCCCTTTTTAACTTTTACCAACTTTTATTTTACACCTTAAACTTTTAATATTTTCAATTTTAAGGATTTAACATAACTTTGGTCTCTTTTCATTTGCACCCCTAAAGTTTTATCTCAAACTTTTGCCTCATATCAAAGTTTTCATTTTCAAACTTTTGACACAAAACTTTTGGGTTCTCATATTTCTATCAATCAACTTTTACACATTTGCGATTTTACCTTTAAACATTTGCTTTTGATGATTTCTTTTTTCGTTCCGCTATATATAATGGTATTTAATATATAATAATTTAAATCATTGTTACGCTTTACATTAGTTTAACATTTAAAGTAAAACACTTTATTACATCACCGTCATCATATTGTCATTATTTGCATTAACATATAAATTCTGTGTGTGTGTGTGTTTTTCTTTAATAAATCTTACTATTCATATAGTTTTTATATGTTTAATTTTCTGTATTTATATATATAGCAATGATTATAAGTTATGTTTGTTGATGACTTTATCATATTTATATCCAACACTTTATCGTCTGAAAACCATGTCCCGAGGCAACGCGAGGACAAATTTACTAGTTGTCTCTAAGTAATAATTATGCATGCTGATCCTAAAAAAAACTTTCTAGAACTTGTTTACGATTATACATTTAATTAAAAAGCTTTATAACAATAGGCCTATAATTTAGAAAAAAAATTTAAAAAACAATATATGAAATTAAGTTACTTGTAAATAGTCTCGTAAGTCCAAGTGTAAAATACTAAAATGACACCTATGAAAAAATGAAGCAAAGATTTGTTGAAAAATAATAAACAAAATATTAATTCCTAGCAATAATAATCGTAATCCGATAATATATAGTTGAAAAAGCCACGTAATTCCAAAATTGGATTGATCATGCATGCCATAGACGACGACTCTGGGTCTCCTGGTTAATCTCATGAGCACATTCCTCCTTCAATAATACTACCGATCGACATCTACGTACAAATAAACATCCGGCCACAATTATTATCATCACACATAAATATATTCCATTTCTCAACATCATTATTTCATTTTTCTAAACAAAAAAACCACCCGTCTCCTTCCATTTAATTAATTCTGGTAGTAGCTAGTATTGTAGTAGTTGGTACATTTATTTGTTAACAAAAATGTTTAGCTTATTTAAAGCAAATTACGATTTGCTTATCATCATCATCCTTTCGTTAATAGTACTAATAATTACACCAACTGCAAAAAGTGCACCGCACATCGCCAGGCCAGGTTGCAGTGATCAGTGTGGGAATGTGAGCATCCCATTCCCATTCGGCATCGGTGCAAACTGTGCTCTCAACGAATGGTACGC
Source organism: Erigeron canadensis (assembly GCF_010389155.1). NCBI lineage: Eukaryota > Viridiplantae > Streptophyta > Magnoliopsida > Asterales > Asteraceae > Erigeron > Erigeron canadensis. Next base: position 33,684,705 of record NC_057767.1, read on the forward strand.
TATCGATTGCGTTAACTCTTCGACCCCACATCTATCAGCCGCATTACACAGCCTTGAAGTCGTGAGTATCGATTTGGTAAATAGGACAGTCACGGTTAACACGCCAACATCTATCTCTAATTGCCAATACCTTGTCAATAGCACTAGTCTACATGAGATAAAGAGTGTGGATCTTGACGATCGGAGCCCCTTCCGGTATACCCAATCACGGAACAAACTAGTGCTTGAGGGCTGTGGCAATGTTGTCATTTCACACAAAGGGAAAGCCCTCAGTGGTTGCTCCACAATTTGCGGTCGAAATGATAGTGATGCGAGAGATAAAATCAATTGCCTTGGTATCACTTGTTGCGAAACAACGATTCCTAACTACTACTATCTGACGTCATACACTGTGGAGCTCACGGCCCGGTTGGATACAGGAGGTACACGTATATATATAGGTTCAATCATTTATTTATTATTTTTTATGCTTATTAATTGTATGTTATATGTGATCTATTTTTCTGCTGCATTAATTGACTACTCGTAATTATTAAATGTTTAATATGCTTATATTCCAACGTACACAGGAGGTTCATCTTGTGGATCCGCCTTCTTTGTGGATGAAAATTTGTATGTTGAAGGAAGGCATTTAAACGGGGTTGTTCCGGTAACACTTGCTTGGACTCTTACATACCTTGACTTCCAACAAATAAGTTGTTGTGAGTTTGCTAATTCCGGTTATTACGAGTTTATGGCTAATCGTAGTTTTGGGTATTTAACCGAGTGTTACCAGTCCCCGGATATTGAAGGAAACATTTATTTAAGAGATGGATGCGCTGGTATGTATAAAATATGTATCTCTCTCTATATATATATATGTACTTGATTGATTAATTATGTATTTTTGAATTTGTTTTAACATGATGAAAGTTTGTGTTTTGTGGGTTCATTTTAGTTAAGGAAGAATGTGCAAGATGCAGGGCAAATGGAGGTTCTTGTCGTTACAGTAACGGCTTGAACTTCACTTGTACTCATTATCATGATGCATATCCACCAACCAAAAAGTTATCCTCGGGTGTCATTCTAGGTACATATATAGTAATATTTATTTCATCTTCCTCTTGTCATAAACCATAAGTACATATATATATATATATATATATATATGCCATGTACGTTGTCAATGAATCTTAAGGCTAAGATGAGTGGTACTACCACGGGTTGGCCGGGCTACTTGCACCATGTGATGTTATGTGACATCTAGGGTTGTCGTGGGTAGCCTAGGAAAAATGATAGGAGTAGAGTTGTTTGTGGAGTGACGGAATATCCAACAAGTGGTTAAAGCTAGTGACTGGTTTAATATTTGAGAGAGAAAGAGAGATACTCGGGAGAAAGAAACACACTTGGGCGAGCTAAACAAGTCGCTTAAAACACAAGCTACCAGGTTGATTGAAGTGGTGTAGCCGGCTATCTCAAGGCGGTTAGGGCGTGGGTCGTCGGCCTAACCACCCCTCTTAATTTATTCAACCTAAGGTCTACCTTTTAGTGCGTGGGGCAAAACCATGCCATGTGTATTATGATCTAAGATCATCATCTAGGTACATGCCATTGTTTATTATAGCCCTCCTGATATACAATACGAACTTTCGATCGTGTACGCCATGTATTAAAATGACAACTAAGCATGTAATACGTATTTGTTCGTCACTAAAAAATGACAGATCAACAATCTACAAGTATCTATACGTATTTGTTTGTCACTAAAAATGACAACTAAGCATCTAATTTACTGAAATGGAATTGAAAAACATATAAAGAACAAACTTTATACGGTAAAAAAAAGTTAGAGAGTACTTTACAAACTACTAGAGGGAAACCGCGCAAAACAACAACAAAGGCGGTAGCGACTGTTGGTTGCGGTGACGAGTGGCAGTGGCGATGGCAGAGGCGTTGGTGGTGGCAAATAGTGTAAATTATTATATTATATTATATTATATAAAGGTAATTGATATAAATGGAGTAATTTAGTTATTTAAGAAGTTAAGGGATATATTTTGTATATTACAAGTAATTTATTAAGGATATTTTTGGGACAACCTTTTAAGGAGTTAGGTGGAGTACTAATAAGTTAGAGATATTTTGCTTTTTTATATTATTTGTGATTAAAAGGTTAGCCGGTTAATATGTATTATAACGGAATATAGATTAATTAATTTTAAGTGGATGTCGAAGAAAAGTTTATTGAAGCATTCCCTAACTATTTATTGAAGAATTAGAAAATTCGTTTAAAGAATGATACTTTTTGTTGATTATCGCTAGTATTATGACAAAAACAAAATTTAAGACATATCTCATTCTAACATTCCATTTTATATGAGAATTATTATTGATACCACAACATTTAATTATTTTATCACATCTGTAAAGTTAATACTATCATCCTCTATTTTATATTGGCTTTTGTTCAGGTGTTACCATCAGCATGGGTGTAGTTTTTCTCATCATATTTAGCTATGCATTGTACAAAGTAATCAAAAAAACAAAAGATAAGAGACGCAGAAAAAGGTTTTTCAAACGCAATGGTGGTTTGCTTCTAAAACAACAAGAAGAAGCCCATCCTTCTTTAGTTGATAAAACTATACTTTTCACATCACGTGAGCTAGATAAGGCTACTGACAACTTCAATGAGAGTAGAATTCTTGGCCGAGGAGGCCAAGGTACAGTTTATAAGGGTATGTTAGTGGATGGACGGATAGTTGCAGTAAAGAAATCAAAAATAATTGATGAAAGTCAGTTACAACAGTTCATCAATGAGGTCGTCATTCTATCACAAGTCAATCATAGGAATGTGGTTAAGCTTTTGGGATGTTGCTTAGAGACAGAAGTTCCTCTACTCGTTTCCGAATTCGTTCCAAACGGTACTTTGTATGAATGTCTTCACAAAGAGACTTTTGAGTTTCCAATTTCTTTAAAAATGAGACTACAAATTGCTGCCGAGGTTGCAGGGGCACTTGCTTACTTGCATTCAGCAACTTCCATTCCAATTTACCATAGGGACATCAAAACCACTAATATACTTTTGGATGATAAATATAAGGCCAAAGTTTCAGATTTTGGAACTTCAAGGATGATATCAATAGATCAAACTCACTTGACTACCTTAGTCAAAGGTACATTTGGCTACCTAGATCCTGAATATTTTCGATCAAGCCAATTTACCGAGAAGAGTGATGTTTATAGCTTTGGAGTTGTTTTGGTCGAACTTTTGACTGGAGAAAAGCCAATTTCGCTAACTAGATTTGGAGAGCATAGAAGTCTGGTTATGTACTTTATGTTGGCTATGGAAGAGGGCGTGTTATGTCTATTTTTGATGCATTGGTGATTAGAGAGGGTAGTAGGGATAAGCTCCTTTCAACAGCTAACCTCGCAATGCAATGCTTGAATATAAATGGAAAAGATATACCAACCATGAAAGAAGTGGTTGTAGAGTTGGAAACCATACAAACATCACATATTCCATCTACTACTCAAACCATACCCATGATATACGGGGAGGAGTTATCACTACAACCATATGGTGAATCAACATCAACCTTCTTTAGTATTACTCAATGACCCAAAAGGTTTTAGTTCTCATATATGGTCATATTATCTTATGTAAATGGACTTTATGTAAGCATAAAGCCATAGTTACCAAATTTGAATGGAAAAATTGATAGTTAATTAGATATTGCGTAATCATATTATTAACGTCTTCGTTTATTGTGGTTTTCTTTTCATGTTATTGCTGTATAATATATAGATTATATTTTTAATATCTATATATGTAATAGAATGAAATGTTATGCACAACAGAACCTGTATCCAAAAACATAAGTTTCTGATGCTACCTTTTTCTATAAGAGGTAGGTTTCATAAAGAACAACTGATAAATATGGAGTTTTATTGGGGAAAAGGTATGGTTATTCTTGAGCTCTAATGTGTATATGGACCTAAAAGGAAATGTGTTTAAAGTTGTTACACATAGTACCAAATTATTATAATAACAATGTATGATTTATTTAAATTTTGGTGAATTAAAGAAAACCCACAGAAGACGAGTGAGCTCGGTCTTCAAGCGTTATGGCTTTCCAATACTATGGGATTAATAAGAGTTCATTCGGGCTGAAACACTCGGTAGGCAATAAACGTGTAAATTGTGTCCGCTAATTAGGTAAATCTTGATTATGCATGTTAAAAAGTGTATATGGTCAATAACGTTTTCCAACTATTAATTTCTCATGTTCATTGTTTGATGTAAGCTTAATGTTTCATACTAGTTGTATATGCTAATTCTCATTTTTTTTTCTACTAGATCATCCTTGTCTCATATTTTGATTTATCATAACTTAGTTGATTAAAAAAGATGCCTTCATAGTGTAGCATGACAAGACATCAAGATTTAATTGAAAAAAAAAATCAAAAATGAAATTTTTATTTTTATTTCTTATTAAGAAAAAATTTGATATATTTTACCCTTAAGAAGAATATTTTTTACTTTTTAAAACTTCAAGAAAAATGTTGATACCTTTGAATCTTTTGAGTCTTTGACATATAAAATCCGTAGACATACAAAAAAATTGGGCCAATTATTAAATATCAACGAGTACATTTGAGCCAAATACACCTAAACCCCTTTCCGGTCACGGTGGCGGAAATGATATCTGTACGGCCGACAACTTGAACCTCGCTTTCATTATTTCCTTTCTACAAACAAAGGTAATAAATCAAATTGTTACACTGTATATATACATGTTTTCTTGTGTGTGTATTGTGTTTTGTAGAAAATTTTAGCAACTCTGTTTATATACATTAAATAAATACTGTAACATTATTTGATCAGGTAGCACTTAATAAAATGAATTAATCTGTTTATGATTTTGATCAACTAGTCCATCTTCAAATATCTTATGATATTGTAGCAGTTTTTCAAGTAAATGTATAGCTCATATGATTACTGATTAAGTTTGTTGATTGGTGTCGATATCCTGTTTCTTAGTATCCGTGCAAAGTAATGTTAACGACTATTTGACTAGCTAGATTATTATGATTTTTAGCAGTTTTGAAGGAATTTTTGATATTTTAGGTGGTTTTTAAGAGTTTTAGCACTTTTGGTAGTTACCATTTCCCATTCAACTGTACAATTACATAAGTTTCAATGCTAAGAAACTCTTTCAAAGTTTAGCGTTACGCCGTTACCTGAATTGACCTGTATCTCATATTTTTTTCGAAACCTATTTTAAAAGTAAATTATAATTTCACAAAAAAAAGTTATTTCACAAAATAAAAGTAAATAGTTTTTAAAAAATAAATATTTATTTTGTAAAATTATAATTTATTACTAGATAATAGTCATTAATAATATTAATTTTTTATTAATACTAATTGACAATATAGTTTTATAAACTAAAATATTAATAATAAAGGAAAATTACAAAAATGGTATCCGAAGTATAATAAAAATTACAGTTTTCATACCTATACATGGGGGGCACTTAATACAACTAACGGACGTTGGTCCAGGTATGGTCGATGTGGAAAAATGGTAAGTTTGAGTATAACGAGTATAATTAATAAACCCTAGGTATGATTTGTGCAATATGATGAATAGTTCAAGTACATTACTTTCTACCCTTTATGGCTTATATAATTTTGTTAATGTACTTTGGTGCATGGAAACAACATAGTAAATTATTATTTTTTCCAATTCACATTAAAATAAAATTAAAGGAAAGTTGGGCTTTCCTTATTCCAAGGGAATGGGGGAATGTCTCTCTTAATGATTAAGTGACACATGTCAATATTTGATAGGTTAAGGGGTATTCCCATAATGTTCAATTCATCTCGGTCTAAACTTATTGGCTTAATTAAATAAGGAAAATGATTTATTTTTCTAACAAAATAGCCTAAAAATTCTCCTAATACTTTAAAAAGGTGACATGCATGTCGTATCCACTAATTTCTTTCTTAATCTTGTTCTTTGATTTTTTTTTACATGTCATAATCCAATAATTAATTTTTTTTTTCAATCAATCAAATATTCATTAATTACCACAAGTCAACATGATGCTGACAATACAAATACCACCAAAAATTTATGCATTGATGATGATTGGTAGTAATGATAACATAGATGAATTAAAGAATCAGTGGTTAACGAAATTCCCTAGCTACATACAAACTTGGCGGTCTAGCTACGTCGACTTGCCATCACTTTCTCTCAACTTCCTAATTTTAATTCAATGTTTGACTTTTGAATCCAGTTTGCACAAAAATTACTCAACGCAATGAACTTTCCTTTTAATGTGAATATATAATTGGCTAACACCCTCGATTTTGACACGCTCACCTCAAAATTCGATTTACTTGCTATGTCCTATGCCCCTATGGGGTCTCCTCTCCTAGTTTTAGTGGCATAGCATTTATAAAACCAATACATTAAATTTACGTTTGACAGAATTTGAACTTAGTGGAAAACTTTATGACCACTAGTGGGCTAAACCATAATGACTCAACTCAATCAAGTAACCGATATTTTTAAAGTTTTACTTTTTATCTAAAAAGTGTAAATTAATTATTTTTAAATTAAGTGAAAATATAAATTGGTGATGAAAATAAACAAAAAAAATGTAAATTAATTATTTTAGCATCCCGTTTCAAATATAGGAGTTACTTGCGACATACTCAATAAATTTAAATTAATGTAATCTAAAAAACCTCGTAAACTAAGATGTTAAATTTATGAAAAAATAAATCGCTAAACTAATATTTAAAGTATATGTTATTAAAATAAAAATGTGATTAATGTCATGTCAAATTTTGATGGTGTAACCTCTTGCAGTTTGAAGAATTGCTTCTATTATGATATGTTTGTGGTATATCCGACTCAAAACCTCGGTTTCTTGTCGTTCGAATGGGATAAAAGCTACGCAAAGAATTGTTTTGTTTTTCTTTGTTTGTTGTAGCCCCAATAAACAACATTTATAAATATCAAATTGTAATTCGACCGAGAGTTTCAAAAGAGATAAATATATTATATTTATATTTAATTAAATATTGTTTGACTTTTTAAAAATATATAATTTAGTTATATGTTTAATTATATGTTTAATAATTTATTTAGAGAAATTGAGAGTTGTGATTATTGGGGTTAGATTAGTTGGCTTTTAATATATATAAAGATAAAGATAAAAATAAAAATAATATATGTAAATATATATAAAGATAAAAAGTTAGCGTGGACAAATGGGGTGTGACAAAATAATTATGAAAGTTCATACTAAAAAGTGTGAACTTTTAATTCAACACACTTTTTAGTGTGAAGAAATTTACACCCACTTTTAAGTCTATATATTTTTACACACAAAAAAGCGAGTGTGAACAAATGAAATTTTTTTGTAGTGTAGTTATTGATATCGTTAATGTAGAATAATCATTTATTGAATCTAGTATTATTATAGTCTTTATATAACACTTATAAGTTGTACGGATGGATTAATTGGATTGATTGAATTAAGTCGACAAATTTAAATTAAATGAACTAAGTCACATGTTTAATTTAAAAAATTACTAAAATGAGAGTTCTGAGAATTGAAGTTTGATCAGTTAGCTTTTAATATATATAGATAAAGATGTATCAAAAACCTTACGGAGTTATAATAAGGATCTAATGTGGTTTTGGAAACATGATTCCTTCTTTTACCTTTTTATAAGATGTAGTCAAGATTTTGGTTTGTAAATATAGTAGTATCTTCGTCTCATTTTAATTGTCTTATTTTGATCGTAAATATCTTTGTTTATATATGTTAGATCAAGTGTTATATAACATAAACAAAAATATTTACAGTCAAAATCGAAAGAAAAAGACTCAAAAAATCAAAATATGACATTTAATATGAGACGGAAGGAGTATTCTTAGCTTACTGAATTCAGTTAGTGGGATTCTGTGGGATTCTGATGACTGTGGAATTTTGATGACCCGGGTTATTTCCCAAATTCGTGTTGTACCGGCCATGCCTCTTCAGTTCTACACTTTTTTGCGAACGTTGCCACCTTTTTGTGAACAATAGGTGGGACTCGAGTTCCCCGCACAAACTTTTGAAATTTGGAAAAGTATCGGGTTTTTTCTAATATGATGTTCGAATTGTCTCTAAGTAATAATTATGCATGTTAATCCTAAAAAAACTTTCTAGAACTTGTTACGATTATACATTTAATTAAAAAGCTTTATAACAATAGGCCTATATTTAGAAAAAAAATTAAAAAATAATATATGAAATTAAGTTACTTGTAAATAGTCTCGTAAGTCCAAGTGTAAAATACTAAAATGACACCTATGCAAAAATGAAGCAAAGAAAGATTATTTGTTGAAAATTAATAAACAAAATATTAATTCCTAGCAATAATAATCGTAATCCAATAATATATAGTTGAAAAAGCCACGTAATTCCAAAATTGGATTGATCATGCACGCCATAGACGACGACTCTGGATCTCCTGGTAAATCTCATGAGCACATTCCTCCTTCAATAATACTACCGATCGACATCTACGTACAAATAAACATCCGGCCACAATTATTATCATCACACATAAATATATTCCATTTCTCAACATCATTATTTTATTTTTCTAAACAAAAAAACCACCGTCTCCTTCCATTTAATTAATTCTGGTAGTAGCTAGTATTGTAGTAGTTGGTACATTTATTTGTTAACAAAAATGTTTAGCTTATTTAAAGCAAATTACGATTTGCTTATCTTCATCATCCTTTCGTTAATAGTACTAATAATTACACCAACTGCAAGAAGTGCACCGCACATCGCCAGGCCAGGTTGCAGTGATCAGTGTGGGAATGTGAGCATCCCATTCCCATTCGGCATCGGTGCAAACTGTGCTCTCAACGAATGGTACGCTATCGATTGCGTTAACTCGTCGACCCCACATCTATCAGCCGCATTACACAGCCTTGAAGTCGTGAGTATCGATTTGGTAAATAGGACAGTCACGGTTAACACGCCAACATCTATCTCTAATTGCCAATACCTTGTCAATAGCACTAGTCTACATGAGATAAAGAGTGTGGATCTTGACGATCGGAGCCCCTTCCGGTATACCCAATCACGGAACAAACTAGTGCTTGAGGGCTGTGGCAATGTTGTCATTTCACACAAAGGGAAAGCCCTCAGTGGTTGCTCCACAATTTGCGGTCGAAATGATAGTGATGCGAGAGATAAAATCAATTGCCTTGGTATCACTTGTTGCGACACAACGATTCCTAACTACTACTATCTGACGTCATACACTGTGGAGCTCACGTCCCGGTTGGATACAGGAGGTACACGTATATATATATATATAGGTTCAATCATTTATTTGTTATTTTTTATGCTAATTAATTGTATGTTATACTTGATCTATTTTTCAGCTGCATTAATTGACTACTCGTAATTATTAAATGTTTAATATGCTTATATTCCAACGTACACAGGAGGTTCATCTTGTGGATCCGCCTTCTTTGTGGATGCAAATTTGTATGTTGAAGGAAGGCATTTAAACGGGGTTGTTCCGGTAACACTTGTTTGGACTCTTACATACCTTGACTTCCAACAAATAAGTTGTTGCAAGTTCGCTAATTCCGGTTATTACGAGTTTATGGCTAATCGTAGTTTTGGGTATTTAACCGAGTGTTACCAGTCCCCGGATATTGAAGGAAACATTTATTTAAGAGATGGATGCGTTGGTATGTATAATATATGTATCTCTCTCTCTATATATATATGTACTTGATTGATTAATTATGTATTTTTGAATTTGTTTTAACATGATGAAAGTTTGTGTTTTGTGGGTTTGTTAAGTCTGGGATTCGCTGAAGGAGACTTGATAATTGACACATGTCGTCAGCAAGTCTCCTAACAATTTGTCAGCAGATGAAGAAACGTCTTCAGCGGGATGCATGCTGACCTAAGGTGATCTTGGCGGGAATATTCAAACTACGTAAAGACAAAAGGTCACATGGTGGTTAACTAACTGTAATTTGCCTAGAATGGTAAATGTACAGGTTGGGACCAAAACAAGAGTTCTCTCTCTCTCTTACCCGTTTTGGTATAGAAGACAATAGGCACATGATTCAAGTACGATGAGCCAATTGGAAGTCGACAACCACCATCAAGTCACAATCAAAGCAGGCTGTGTTGATTCAAGTCTTCCCCTATATAAAGCAACACAGCCACATTGTGTCAAGCGCATCTGGCCGTCTAAAAGTGTATATCACTTGTAATTGCTTAAGTTTTTCTTATCTGTCTAAACTTAGCAATTATCCTTGTTCTTTTGTATTCGTGTAAGTCAAGTGTAAGATCAACCATGTATTCATCGTTTAATCAATGATACATATGATTATCCTTGCATTGATGTATTACAATTGAACTGAATATTGTTCTTGTTATTACTTACCTTCTTGATTACTTTCTTTCTTGTATACTAAATTAAACATTAGAAGTGCATTCGTGGACCATCAAGTGGTATCAGAGCCACCGTTCCTAATTCATTGGAACAAGATCTGTTTGCCCTCTTTTGTTTACATTCAAAAATTACTTTTTAACAAGAACTATGTCTTCTGTTCCCAGCCTTGTGAATACACGTGACTTTGGTTACGTGTCAACACCTCCTAAATTCGAGCCCAAAGATTTTGGGTCTTGGAAGGAGAGAATGCTTCTTCACATCGCTGGTGTGGAGCCCTATTTAATGACCATATTAAATGAGGGCCCATATGTGCCGATGTACGTCCAAAGGACTCCAGGAGCTACACCTGAAGCTCCTGAAATTGTCACTGACCTGTTTAAGCCAGAGGTTCAATGGACTGATGAAGAAAGAAAGCTGGTAAATCTTGATGCCAGACTTAAAAACATGATTATAGTGACTCTTCCTACTGAAATCATGAAACTGGTCATCAAGTATCCCTCCTCAAAGGAAGTTTGGGATAGACTGGTCAGCACCTATGAAGGCTCTGCTGACCTCATTAAAATCAAGAAAATTGACTTAAAAGAGCTTATGAAAATTTCTCTCTCTTCCCGATGAAGTCTTGAGAGCACCTACACTCGCTTTAAAGGGTTGCTCAATGATATGACAATGTTGGCATTACCCATGATACTTTGAGGTATGTCACAAATTCATTGATTCTCTTCCTCTTAAGTGGCAAAACTTAAGACAAACTCTTCGTACAACGAAGAAAATCCAAGACTTTGATCTTGAAGAACTTTTGGTACTCTTCAATTTGAAGAAAGAGCATTGGCTCAAAACATTCGAGCTTCTGCTGATGCCAAAAGGCATGCTGGCCCTTCCTCTTCTACAGTCAGTATTCCTTCTCATCCTATTTCTGACCCTGTTGCTCTCGTCACTACTGAACCCATCGATCTTTATGATGGTGTCAGTACCCCTAATCTTCCAGCATCAATTCAGACTCTCATTAGTGAGCTGGATGAAGAAGAAAAACAAGAAATGTTTAATGACTTCATGGCTTTGCCCTGGTTGCTGGAAGAAAATACTCTAAAAGGTGGAACAATCGAAAATGATTACTCCCCTCAAACTCCTGTTGATAAATCACAGGAAGAATGCTGGAAGTGTGGCAGGAAAGGTCACTATCAGAAGGAGTGTAGAGTCTCCCTGCCCAATTCTGCTACCTCCAAATTAATCCTCCCAAATCTGCTGATGATTATAGAAACAAATATTATCAGCTGAAGGCCAAGGTTGCTGAAACAGAGGATAAAGTCCCAGCAAAAGGACTGATTGCCGAGGAACATGATTGGGCTGATTCAGATGATTCTGATGACGACGATTATGTTGATGCTATGTGCCTTATGGCACTTGCTGACAGTGATGCTCTGACCAAGGATCAAGTCTCCTCAAGTCAGTGGGTAAACGTCACTGTTAAAAAGGTACACTCTCTTCTCTCCTCTTCTAATCAAGACAAGACTAAAATCATCGAGTCTTTGTCTTGCGATCTTCAGTTCGTAGAAAGTCTACGTGCTGAACTTCAATCGAAACTTAACTCTGCTGGAGCGAGTTGAGTGAAAAATCTGAAAAACTTATGAAGTTGAAAAATGTTCATGTTGAACTTCAATCTCATGAGTTGATGACTCAAAAACTTCAACTTGAGATGTATCTCTCAAGACTGAAGTTTCAAATCTAAAGAAAATTGTGACCTCCTGGTCAAAGGCTTCAAAATTTCATCATCAATGCTTGAGCGAACAAGTTCCTGCTCAAGTACAAGCAGTTATTGGTGGCAATTTTGATGCTGCTGCCTCCATCGCTGACTCCTTTAAAGATGATGTAAAACCTGAAGTATCCTTCCTCCATCTTGTTCAACTTCCAACTCATTGGATGAAATGAAGAAGTATTTTGTCAAAGGACAAAATGACTATCACTCTGAGATAGACACCAATTCTTCAGCATCCTCTTGTGATCCCTCTTCTATAAATCTTAAACGTACTAATACTTCTACCAGTACATCTAACATGTTCTCCCATCTCCCTATTGTTGGCATGCTGCCACACGAAGGGAGAGTGCAAATTCTCCTCCAAGAACCTTCAAAGGAGATATCTCAAGTGATGGGTATGTACATATACTACTCCTCAGCCTCTATTTTAAAAGGTGCTGAGCCTTTTAAAAGAAGCACCATTGCTGCTCCATATGACTATGGTCTCCCTCAGCAGGACCATCATGTCAGTAATCAAAATTCTGGTGCTAAATCTCAACTTGAACCTTCTCGTACTAAGTTAGATCAAGTAAAGAAGGGGTCAGTTCGCTGATGAAAGACACCAGCAGGTACCTCCCACAAGGGGGTATATGCTGATGTTGTATCTCATTCCTTACCCTCAAAAGTAAATCTTAGGCATGTAACTCCAAAAAGGGAAGACAGACCTCTCTGAATAGATCAGACACTCCTCAGCGAGGACACTTCCCTAATCAGCAGGTAAGACCTATAACACCTCAGCGAGGAAACTTGCCTCATCAACAAACTGGATCTATTACTCCTCAAAGAGGACAAGTGCCCTCTCAGCACTGTCAATCCTCTATCTTCAACGAGTATCTACCTCATAGGCAAATGAGGTCGATCACTCCAAAGCGTCAAGTCAGATCCTCTACTCCTATTCATAAGAATCAGCCTCAGCAGGGTTCCTCCTCTTCTCACCCTGCTAGGAAGCAAGCATGGACCACGATTAGAGGACATGTGCCTTCTCAAAGTCAAAATTGTGACTCCATACTTGGTCCTGTTCCTCAAATGCCCCCTCCTATGGCTAGACAAAGAAATAAGTCCAAGTCTAAGCAAAAAGCAAGACTTCCCTTTCCTCTTCTCCTCAAATAAATGAACTCACTCAGCGAGTGAATGATCTTTCATCTCAACTGAGGGATTTTCTCATTCAAAGTCAAGGCAATTCCTCTGACAATAAATGTTATCTCTGTTGCAGTAGAGGACATGTTGCTTCTGAATGTGTTCTATTCTGTCCTAAAGATGCTTCAGCAGCTGTATATGACATAAAATCCCTTCAGCTGCTGAAACATCTTCCTCTTCTAACAGGATCAGTGAGAACCTCTCTACTGAACCTGTTATCAGTGACTCTCCTCTTACACAACTACAAGTATTGCTGACTACATTGCTGCTCAGCGCATTGAAATTCCCCATTCTCAAAGGGTTGTTTCAAACGCATGGGGGCAACCCTCAATGCTGGTTGAATACAGTGCTCCTGAAGTTGTGAGCAGCTTTGCTTACGTACATTGCAATGAAACCAGCATCTTGCCCTCAAATGAGGAAAATCCTATCCCTGTCTCAGTAGGAAATCACCTCACTCTGGTAGATGCTCTCTCTATAGAGCCTACCTCTTCTGAATTTTCTTCAGAAAATCCTACTGACATAGGTTTGGATGAATAAAGATCCTTATCCTTTTCTCATCCATGCAGGGCTCGCTAGGTAAAGGAGTGTGGTATTTGGACAGCGGATGTTCAAAACACATGACAGGTTCAAAATCCCTGCTGGACAACTATATTGAGGCACCAGGTCCTACAGTGGTTTTTGGTGATAACTCCACTGGTCAGACTGAAGGATATGGTCTTCTCTCAAATGGCCTCATAAAATTCTCAAAAGTTGCTTATGTAAATGGATTAAAGCATAATCTCATTAGCATAAGTCAACTATGTGATGCTGACTACAAAGTAATTCTTGATAAGCATCAAGGCACTATAGTAAATATTAACAAGGAAGTTGTCTTGGTTGCTCCAAGAAAGAGATGTATATCTTGTAGACTTCACCCCTATCAAAACTGATAGTGAGACTTGTTTCTTTGCTAAGTCAGCATCTGAGTTAAATTGGTTATGGCACAAGCGAATGTCGCATGTGAACTTCAAAACCATAAACACACTGCCAAAAAGAACCTTGTTCGTGGCCTTCCTCCTCTCTCTTTGAAAAAGATAGACTATGTGGCGCTTGTGAAAAAGGCAAATGCCATAGAGCTACCTTTAAATCTAAACAAGCTAACTCTGTTAAGGGTTGCTTTCACCTTCTTCACATGGACCTTTTTGGTCCAGTGAATGTCCAAAGTCTAAGGGTAGCAAATACACTTTAGTAATTGTGGATGAATATTCACGATATACCTGGACAGTTTTCCTAAAATCTAAGAGTGATGCTGCTGATGAGATCATAAAATTCATTAAGAAAATGGAAAATCTCAACAGCATAAGGGTCAAAGAACTCAGAAGTGATCATGGCACTGAGTTTAGAAACCACACTCTTGAATTTTTGTGCTGATCAAGGGATCTCACAAATTCTCTTCCACCAGAACTCCTGAGCAAAATGGTGTTGCTGAAAGAAGAAATAGAACTCTTATAGAGGCAGCACGCACTATGCTCAGTGAGTCCTCTCTTCCTAATAGATTTTGGGCTGAAGCAGTTAACACTGCTTGTCATACCCAAAATAGATGCCTCATTGTCAAAAGACATGACAAAACTGCATATGAAGTTTTGAGAGGAAAGAAACCTCAAATCAAATACTTTCATGTGTTTGGATGTCCTGTCTTTATACTCAATAATAGGATCATTTAGGGAATTTGATCCTAAAGCTGATGATGGTTATTTTGTTGGATACTCTTCAATTAGCAAGCTTTTAGGGTATTCAATACTCGTCTTCAAAAAGTAGATGATCAATCACGTCACTTTTGATGAAAGCTCGACTGCTCTTAAAGATATCCAGCCATCATCCACTGAAGAAATCTTCTGTGAGTTCAACCCTCCAATGGAGAATACTGATGTCCCCTGCTCACCCCCTTGTGAACAGCAGTTCACTGAGAAGTGTTCAGCAGATCCTGAGCTGGAACAAGTTGCTGCTCATATCTATACGATCGAGCCAGTTGAGCCTATCTTAAGGACAATTCATGCAGCATCAGCCAAACCTAGATCACTGGCTGATGATGTGCAAATGGATGACTCTACTGAAGTATTTCATGATGCTTCAGACATGGTGTCTGCTGAGGACCCCATTACTGAAACCTTAAATCAGTCAACTGCTCCACTGATCAAGCCTCTCTTGCTCCATCAATTACCATTGATCTCTCTCCTATCCTTCTGCTGATCCCATGCAAATATCTTCCGCTGCCCCTCAAGGTTCATCAAGTGTTCCATCACTTAAATGGACTTCTAGTCACCCTGCTCACCAGATTATTGGTGATCCTCAGCAGGGCATTGTGACTAGATCAGCGACAGAAAGACATGTCTTTATGTTAATTTCTTGTCAATGATCACTCCTAAGAATATTGGAGAAGCCATGGTAGACCCATCTTGGGTCGCTGCCATGCAAGAAGAACTAACTCAATTCCAAAGACAGCATGTTTGGTTCTTAGTTCCTCTTCCTCCTGGCAAAGAACCCATTGGTACTAAGTGGGTTTATAGGAATAAAATGGATGAAGATGGTATTGTCATTCGCAACAAGGCTAGGTTAGTAGCTCAAGGTACCTTCAAGAAGAAGGAGTCGACTATGACGAAACCTTTGCACCAGTGGCTACTTGAAGCTATACGCTTATTCCTGGCACATGCTGCTTATCGAAACTTCACAATATATCAAATGGATGTCAAGAGTGCCTTCCTAAATGGTAAACTCGAAGAAGAAGTTTATGTGAAGCAGCCACCTGGCTTTGAAGATCTAACTAAGCCAAACCATGTCTATCGTCTTTACAAAGCATTGTATGGTCTTAAACAAGCTCCCAGAGCTTGGTATGACACTCTCTCCGAATTTCTTCTCTCTCATGAGTTTTCAGCGAGGATCTATAGACTCCACCCTGTTTATCTATAGAAAGGGTGTTCATGTTCTCTATGTACAGATATATGTCGATGACATAATATTTGGATCCTCCAGTAAGAAACTTTGCAACAAGTTTAGCTCACTAATGTCCTCTCATTTTGAGATGAGTATGATGGGTGAGCTAACCTTCTTCCTCGGTTTACAAATCGCCAGCTCATTGATGGCATCTTCATAAACCAAGAAAAATATATCAGAGACATGCTGGCCAAATTTGATGTCTAATATCACTACCAAGTCAACTCCCATGTCTCCTCCAAACAATCTTCATGCTGACCCTGATGGTAAGCATGTGAATCCCACATTCTATCGTGGAATGATTGGCTCTCTAATGTATCTCACAGCGAGTCGTCCCGACATTATGTTTGCTACTTGCTTGTGTGCAAGATATCAAGCATCCCCAAGGGAGTCCCATCTTCTCGCTGTCAAACGTATTTTCAAATATCTCAAAGGAACCTCCTCTCTGGTCTCTGGTATCCCAAGGAGTCTTCCTTTGACCTCGTTGCATACTCAGACTCTGACTATGCTGGTTGCATGTTAGATAGGAAAGCACTAGTGGAGGATGTCAACTGTTGGGGGAAGGCTGACTAGTTGGTCTAGTAAGAAACAACATACAGTTTCCATCTCCACTGCTGAAGCAGAATATGTGTCAGCAGCAAGTTGTTGTGCACAAGTCCTCTGGATGAAAAACCAACTTGCTGACTATGACCTAAATTTTTCTAAAATCCCCATTATGTTGATAACACAAGTGCTATTGCTATTACACATCCTGTTCAGCATTCCAAAACTAAACACATTGACGTTAGGTATCACTTCATTCGTGATCACGTCATGAAAGGGGATGTTGAAATTTACTTCATTCCCACTGATGATCAACTGCTGACATCTTCACTAAACCTCTAGATGAAAGAGATTCAAGGATCTTGTCAGCAGGTTGGGTATGCTAATGGTGAGTTTACAAATTCAACATGATCACTCATGTTTTTGCTGCCCATATTCCTCTTATGAAAATGAGCAGCGACTTCTTAAGTCAAAGTTATCAGCGAGCTCTTTTACTCGCTGATCCCTGTTGCTTTGGGAAAAAGCAAAATAAAGGCAATGGAAAGCCAAAAGTTTCCATCTAGTCCAGCAGCAAACGGCTGCTGGTAAAGACATCTAAAATCCGTTGATCCCTGATGCTTTGGGAAAAGCATAACAAAGGTAATAGGGTGCTGAAAGTCCCTATCTAGTCCAGCAGCAAACGGCTGCTGGTAAAGACATCTAAAATCCGTTGATCCCTGATGCTTTGGGAAAAAGCATAACAAAAGTAATAGGGTGCTGAAAGTCCCTATCTAGTCCAGCAGCAAACGGCTGCTGGTAAGACGTTTAAAATCCGTTGATGGCTGACAATTTGCCAAAAATTGTTTAATGCTCTTCAGCGTCTACCTTTTTGCAAAGCTGATTAAAAACTTGGTAACCAACTCTTTTACAACCCTTCAGTGGATACCTCTAGATGTCTGAGTGTATTCCACTACGTATTTTTATCAATATTATATTATATAAAACCCAATTGGTTACCTCGATTTACTCCCAAATGGGCTACTTGTACACTGTGTACGCCGTATGAACTCGAGTATGGTTGAAATCGTGGTTCATCTGGTCACATCATACATCTCATACGTATATAGGTACAGTGTCCTTTTTATTTCAAAATAATATTTTTTGTTGCCACGTATGAAAGAGAGTATACACGATAACTCACTTTTTGCAGTTTATGGGACCCATATCCATGCCATATATATGCAAATCGCTTCCACTTCATCCTCTCTCACGTTCATTCTTCTTACTACTAATCTTCTATTTTCCTAAACTTTTCATATTCTCTCAAATCTTTTCTCCTTACAACATTCATTCTTCTAATCTTTCATCACTTTCATCGAAAATGACTTCTTCATCTGCACAACAAAACATCTCTTTTCTCAACTCCAAGGTATATGATAATGAAGGCATAAATCCTTCTAATCAAGTATCCTTCCAAGCGTCTAAACTGGTCATCAAGGCCAATAACTATCTGGGATCTGTAGAGATCCCATCAAAAATAAAAGGGTACTTCTCCATGTTGGATTTCATCATGGGATGCCCGGCCAGAAAGGCCATTTACTCAGACCAAAGGAAATGTGTGTCCACCTTCTTAGAGAATTTTGGTGGACATGTGATTACAAGGTTGCCAGTAGCACCATCACTGGTACGGTACTGAAAGGAGAACATACTATCTCCATCTCAGTAGAATCGTTGAGAGATGCTCTTCGTCTTCCCAAACAATCGGAAGAGCATCCATATGTGGAGTTGGTCCCGTTGGAGTATGGAAGGAATGGTTGTTAACATCGGGTATGGGACCAATACTGAACCAGCACAGCCTGTGCACAGCAACCCGCAGAAGAAGTATCTGCCTGGTGTTTGGAGGCTGCTGTTCACCCATGTAATTCAGTGTCTGGGTGGGAATAGTGGCTCTTTGATCAGGCCACTGCTGCACAAATGCAGATGATTTACGCGCTGGCAAATGGTCGCAATATTGACTTTGCCAGCGTAATTTTTGAAGATTTAAAAGGGAAGGTCCCATCAAGAACAGATCAAACTCTGTCCCCTTCACTCGCTTTCTCTCACTAATTTTCAAGAGGGAGCTAAAAGAAAAGTATCTCCCTGAAGGAGCACAATTTATTCTCTCTCCCAGGGTTGCAAGCTCTGTATATAAGATTCCTGCTTGTGATCCTGAACAATTTGACTCCAAGTACGCTGTGCTCTCCCCTCAAATGAAACAGGTACTTTATTCTGTATACCCTAATGTATATAGACCCAACCCTGCTGGAGCTGGTATGCTGATAATCCCCCCAGCAACCTCCAAAGCTCAAAAGAAAACCAAACAATCTCTTCTTCTTCCACTCACCTCCTGCTGCTGTCCCAAAACAGCAGCAACGAGTATCAAAGGGCAAAACTACCAAGGTTAAGAAGTCCTCACTGCCCAAGGACAATAGAGACCCAGCCAGCCCATCAGCAGCCTCAAAAAAGGCTGCTGACGAGAAAAAGGGTAACCGCAAGCAGCCACCTCAAACTTCTGTAGGTGAGGTTGGTGAAGATCAAGGGCCACCCAGCCCATTAGAGTTGAGTCAACCCCATTAATCATTCCCTCTTCTTCTCTACCCTCTGAGTCGTTGTCAGCAGCCATACCACAGGTGATGCTAGAGACACACAATCTACGGCCGATGATGCTTTGGTGACACAACACGCTGAAGCTGAGGCACCCGGTTCCCCTACCCTTTAATCATTTCTGAAGAGGATGGGCTATTGAAGGTAGTGCTGGTATAGAGGAAGGTGAAAATGTTGTTGTCGGTGATTGCTGTAATGGAAGGTGAAAATGTTGGAGAAAATGATGAGAGTGATCTGGACTTGGGAGAATTTGTGGCAGATGAGTTCCAGCTGGATTCCTCTATCCAGCTGATGAAATAGAAGCAAGTGATATGGAGGTGGATGAAGAGGCTGCTGCTGCTGCTGATGGTGAAGAAAGCAGCAGCCGTAAATGAAAATGTAAAAGAAGCTGCTGCTGATGATAATGCAGCAGCTAATACTGAATTAATTGAGGTGCAACCTC
>NC_057767.1:34604792-34714019 GCF_010389155.1 Erigeron canadensis
CTTCTGCCACTCCTGATCAAAAATATCAGCATAAGAAGATCGAGGGTGGTAATTTTGATGATATCTCACACAGTTCAACGCGACGAAAGGGTAAAACTCTCCTGATATGTATATTAAGGCATACCTTACATCATTTAATTAGACTAGCACTACCCGCACAAATACGGTGGGACTTGATACTTCATGGTCGAAAATAGATTGGTGGTGGTTGTGACTCATTTTAATTCGTTAATCGTTCTATTTAAAGGATTAACATTATAAATGCTTGTTTAAGATGAATTACATCATTGAAAGTATTAATAGTTGTGTGAAATAGAGAGTTGTGATTAAAGATAATAGGGTTTAAAAGATGAGTGGTTAAAATTATAATCTACGGGGTGTTTGAAGATTAGTGGTGTGATTGATTAAGGAATATACATTACATAAATACAAAAAAAAAATAAAAATTGGAGTGTAGTTGGTTGAATGTATTACAAAAGAAACAGTATAAAAGTGTAGATATAGATATTATGATTTTAGATTATAAATTTGATAAAATGAAACTCTTTTGTAACTTCAATGCAGTAATTATATATTTAAAATGAAGAATAATTTGTAGTTTTCAACTTTTCAAGGCAACCCAACCCTACCTACTTCGCCCGATTCAAACAGGACTTGGGTCGAACTGTTACCTAGCCCACTCACATTGACACCTCTAGTAAAATACAATATAAAGCCCAACATCTATATGCGAGTAACAAGGGGATCAAATTGCAACTTAAATCATCAGCATACCTGGATTTGCTTGAACCATCTGAATGTTGACGTTCTTGATGGCTAGAAGGCTTATCAAATTTAGTTTCCTTAGCAAGCCCATTTTTCTGAAGTTCGCCATTCTTCAGGATAAGCTCTTGTTCTTCATTTGATGAGGTTCGCACATTTTTCTTTGAATCAAGATCTTTTTGCAGCTTTTCTTCAGGTTCTTTTAGTGACAAATTTGGTGAAGTTTCCCTGACTGCATAAGCAGCACCAAAATATCAGTTATGATTGATAAATGATAACAAGGTTTTCAAGCATCCCTATTGAATGTTGGATTAGAAGTTTACAGCTTTGCTCATTACAATAAAACCAGATAGATAAAAAATGAAAAACTGGATACCTGAACTACGTGGAGGTCTATTATTCACCTTTGCAACACGGCGATTTGCTTTACCATCATCAGAGCTGCTACTCCCACTTTTTGATTCACTTGAGCTATCTGAGCTGCTAAGTAAGTCAGTTTTTCCATAAATTAGATAGATGACAGTTTTAAATGTGTGCTATGAAGGTGCTTATATAATCCCGAATAATCTGAAACATATTATCGATTGTAATAAAACGAATTGCAGAAGATAATGAGAATCCTGATTTATTACACATTAAATATAAAAAGACCGAAAATGATATGTTGTTAAGAAGGCAATACTTCTTGTGAGTAGAAGTCGCAAATTAGGTTAAAATAGGAGTTTCATTAAATAATCTTATTTTACTCTTTGATAATCAGACTGTTGCAGCTAGTATGAAACCAACAACTGAGACTGATTATTTGACCCAAAACGATCAGAAGCATAATCAGTTTATACAAACACTAATGACCTACTAAACGTATAATTATCGGAAAAAATGTGCAAAAAATAATACTTATATCACAAGTCAAATACAAACACCCTCTACTAGTGTGTGAGAAACAATATGACAGCGTATTTGAAATAGGACCTCAAGTAAGTTGTATATCAAAACAAACCTTTTCGATGTACGGTTTGATCTTTTGGAGACCGGCACTCTCTTTAATTTCTTTGCTTTTCTCAGTTTGGTCCTACGCTGTTTGCCATCTCTCTTTGTTGACCTCTTCTTCCGACGCCTCCCATCGCTAGATGAACTCGAAGAATCAGACACAGAATCAGAATCACTCTCTGAAGAATAAGACTCCGAATCTGAACCAGAGCTGGATGATTCCGAAGATGAGTACTTCCTTCGTTTCTTCCTTTTATCTCTGAGAGTTGATCCACGTCGTTTTTTTGCCCGCCCATCAGAACTATCATCAGAAGAAATAGCTTTCTTCCCAGACTTTTTCTTGTTACCTAACAAAAGGTAAAATGGAAGAGGATGCAGAATGAGTGGGCTGGGCAGTTGGTTGTATATTCTAAATCAAGTTAAAACGCGTTGTGTCGACCCCTAAAGTCTAAGCTCTTAACATGTGAGATAGAATTACAAAAATTAATATTACAGCAAAAACTGTTTGATATTTTTTTTAAATAGACTGGTTTATTAAGTGTACAAATTAAAAGAGAAAATCATATTTTGGGCAACTTTCAACATATAAGACATGTATGGGCCAGTTTGACCCATTTCCTCTTTCGCTACCTTTTTATTCACCCATTTGATATAAGTATACAATATAACCCATATCAAACCCCGTCATAAGTAAATGGGTAAAGATGGCCACCTTAATGCTTCACATATGAAATACAATATAACCCACAATACCAATACCTTTCTCAGACTTCAGAGCACTATCCTTTTTATCTTCAGAAACTTCACCACAATCTACAATTTTTACCAAACCATCAGGTTTTCCATCTGATGTTCCCAACTGCTCAATCTTCTTAATAGTCTCCATTCCCTTTGTTACCTTGCCAAAAACAACATGTTTCCTGCCATGTAACCAGATGAACAAGTATTAATGGCAATGCTTCCTTCAAACTCATCTAGCTTTGGGTTCTCTAAGCAGATGGCATTTTATTTAACATGTCCAAAGATTTAATAAGGCAAACAAACAATACCAGCAAGAAGAGCAAGCAAGATGAGTCGATTAAGTTATGCATCAAAACAGTCGAGGTTAAATAGGTTGCTCAGAACTAACAAGTTAATAGTGATTACAAATTCAATATAATTACAGAACAAGCTAAATTTACAAATGAGCTAATTTAAAAGGCCCCTTGCATTAATTATAGGCTGTTGGCGACTTTCGAACCGTTTGACTCATTCATCTGTATATGATCGAAATTGCCACCACAGTCGCCAGTCATAGATACATTGCATTGTTATAACTTACGACTTACCCATCAAGATGGGGTTGACGCTTGAAGAGTATAAAGAACTGAGATCCATTTGTATTGGGGCCGCCATTTGCCATAGAGAGCATACCAGCCGCACTATGATCCAGCTTGAAATTCTCATCTACAAGGAGAGCAGATAGTATTAGTACAATTGCATTGACAATATTGCTAATTAATGGTTCATAAATCTACTTTCGGACTGTACCTGCAAACTTTCCTCCATAGATGCTTTCCCCACCAGTGCCTGCAAACCATCAAAAGGTCACGCCTTACAAATCTGGGCACGCAGATGGAAGTTAAAAAGAGCTTCTCCACTCTACCAAGCACAAGATTTAGAGAAAATGCATACCATTTTGTTTTGAGAAGTCGCCACCCTACAGAGACAATAAGAATATAGTTATTTAAAAGATAAAGATATGCTTAGATCTATAAGAAACAATGTGTGTGCAACTGAGCATATAGAAAGACCACATATGAAAAATGCAAAACTTGTAAGATCCGTCATACTTTAAAAAATGCAAATCTCAAATTCTCCAGGTACATCATAAACGTTTTGTTACAATGTTACATGCATCCATGAAATCATGAAACTGTCTTGCTATTAGCTTACAAGCAAAAAACCTACACAGCTTAAGGTTTGCACTAATTTGTATACTCTATCGTTCTCAACAGAGTAATAATTGAATTTGATTCACGTATATGTGCTTCCCTAACCAAAAAGGCAATACAAGCATAATAACCTATAAATCATAATCCTACAACGAGTCTTTCTTATGCGTACACACATCAAAATGAGTAAGAAAAAAGATACTGTATAAACTAAAAATCAAAACTGAAGGCAACAAGTAACAAGATGGAAAGAGATAAAGTGCCCAATCTAGACCTAAATAATCATTTTTGCCTACAGGCTACAGCATATCTACAATTTGGCCTAAAATCATAACAAAGACAGTATAGTATAATTACAAAGCTATTTATTGCAAGTCAAAGGATAGTTGCTCGGTTATGGCTGATCTGTTTGCTTCTTTACCCAAATGATAATCTGCCAATCACACAAACTATTGATGATCATGCTATTCATATAAAGATAATTTGATCAAGAAGGAGCATACTTTTTTTAAGACATAACTTGGCTATTATTTCTGCTTAACTTTTAATAAGCAGCTATATATCTATAAGAATTGTTGCTAGTAGTCCTACAATACGATTGTGCAGTCAAAGTAAACTTTTAGTTACACCAATTACCAGATACTTTACGTGCATAGCTAACCAAGATAACAAAAGACACATACTTGAGCCATAAAGCCTTTAATAATACGATGGAATACAATCCCCTTGTAGTGCATCGGCTTTCCAGTAGTGCTTCCAATGCCTTTTTCCCCTACACAATAAATTAACATAACTTTCATGTAAATGCATATCATTCCAATATCTTAAAATCATTAATCCCCAAAGTCACGTACCCGTGCAAAGTGCTCGGAAATTCTCAGCCGTTCTAGGCACAACATCGGCAAAAAGCTGCAAATTTTAGGTCATTACCTTCCATTAGCATCTTAAAACGATAACATAGACATACACGCCCTACTACTATATAAAGCATTTAACTTTTCTGCCGCCTGCCGAATTTAAGACAATGGTATCATCTCTTGATCTAAATTCAAGTATCACTAGTCTTGGTTGAAAACGAAAACACAAACAAAACTTATTCTTGAACGAAAACGAACGAACGAAATACGCACCTCAATTACGATTCTTTCGGCAGGACTTCCGTCTATCGACAAGTCCATAAAAACTAAAGGGTTTTTCTTCTTACTCATCTTTTCTCACAATGCAGATCCTAATACAGCAAATAATTGCCATTAGTATATAGCTTCAATTATCAAGATTAAAACTTTCTAAATTTCAAGATAATTAGTAAAAACATATATATATTTAAGAAAAACTTATAGTTCAAGAAATACACAAAACCCTAAACCTTGCATAAAAATATATATACTATAGCAAATTACAGATATCTATATCTTTATATACGTATACATACATAAATATATATATATATGATATAACATGAATTGACAGAGGGAGGCAGAGATATGAAACTAACCGGCGTATGGCTGACGGCGGGTGTTTAGTGAGAGAGATTCGTGGAGGTTCCTTTTCTTATGTTTTCGATTGAGTTTCCCTTTTATTTTATTAAATGGAAAAAAAAAAAAAAAAGAAGGTTTTGTTTTCGTTAGACACTTCGACTTAAAATGACATGACCAAGAGTTCGATAAGATGTTTTCACATAAATATAGGGGTTGGCATTGCCCTCGGCTTGAAGTTGTGGTTTGGCCCAAGCCTTGCGAGGTGGCCGAGCTTACGACTTAAGGTGGTATCGACAATCACAAACAATTCTTAAACTACAATATTTTTTGATGAAATATACACTAAAATGATTATGACAGACAAATATAATCTAGACATAATTTCTAAAATGATATGCTTTTTATAATCGACAATTTATTGAAATGAAAGGAAAAGAATTTGCTTTTGGAAGATGAATTATTTTTTTAATCCATGATAACGTCATTATTTGCGTGTTTTGTTTTGTCTTCCTTCCACCTAGAGATCTTTGTATGTACAATCATTTGAGCGTTGTTGATTATCGTTAAATTCACTTTTTATATTTATGATCGAATATCTTTAATTGTTTATTTTTTATGAATGGTAGAAGCAGGGGGCGACGACGATCATTGGTATATGTAATTGATGTAAAATAAGTAGTGTAGATCTCTTATAAAATAAATGATACATGGTGTAGATTATAGTAATAATAATACTCATATTCTTTACACACAAGTTATTGCATCTGTTTTTGTAAGAACCCAAACCTTTTTATAGAAATCGATTAAAAAAATTTTTTTTTTTTTTTAAAACCCACTGCGGCGCAGGAAATATTCGGCAAATAAGGACCATAAGCTCACTGTGGCGCAGTGAGGCAAAACACACCCACTGCAGCGCAGTGGTTTTACTCGGTAGCAATTAACCAAAAGCCCACTGCGGCGCAGTGAGCTAGGACAGGCTCCCACTGCGACGCAGTGGGGCTACCTGCAGCAAACTGCTGGTTCGAAATCAGGTTTCCTGCACTTGACTCAATTTGTTAAAATCCGAAACACCAATCCAACTTTAACATTTCCAAATTCTAAAACATGACCTTTAAAACACATAAATCACCAATACATTGAAATCCTTCCTTTGTACATGACTTTTGACTACAAAATTCCACAAGCGGGATGATAACCCTACTTGGGTAATCGTCAAGTTAGTTACAAATTCTACCATTACTAGCGTTTCAAACACAACCACAACTTTTAGAAGTTCATCCAAAAAAAGATTTGACCAAAGAGCATGTATCAAAAGCCAATGGGTACCAAAGGGATCATCTACCCAAATTATCCAAAATGCCAACCTTCCAAATGGCAAGAGCTTCCAATTCTAACTTCACTCGATCGCGTCTTTACCCTTGATACTACCAACTCCTATAAGAGAGTTAAACAACTAAAACATAAGCAACGCTTAGTGAATGCATACACATATAATCATAATCATGTCATTCCAACTTTGTGCATCAAACACCATATAAGCCTAGCAAGCTAGCCTTTTTATACAATTCAAACAACATACATTCATTTTCAACATGGCCATGGACAATTTGGCTAGTAGGAATTTACCCACCTACTAGCTCTTACGAACATTCTGGACTAGTAGGAATTTACCCACCTACTAGTTCTAACAAACAACTATCAAATGGGTCATAGGAATTTACCCACCTATGACCTCTAGTAACAAGAACATGATTATATGCATATACACTCTCCTCAAATTTGGCTACTTGACACAATAGGGCTACAAGTTCAACAATTTATTCTTCAACACCTATACAAGAATAATCACATATCATCTATGAGTTCCATGACTCAACTACTTTCAAACATCTAGTTGCATTCAACAACTCTAAGATTATGGTGTTTGGCCACTAAACACTTTTCCAACAACTCTAAATTTTTCATGATAGAACTTTATTTCATGATTTCTAGCCAAATATCACCAAATATGAATTTCTTATTATGGGGGATTTTCCATTATCACCAACTCTTTAAACCAAACTAACAAATTCCCAATTCAAAATATTAGGGTTCTTCTTGGAAATTTAAATTAACAAAAACCCCCAAATTCTAAGGTTAAGAACCCTAAACTTCAATAATAAATAAAACTAGGATTATGAAATCAATACCTCAAGAATGAGAGACTAAGAATTAGGGTTTTCAAATTGAAATTCTTCCCCTTTTTCTTCCTTAATATTTCGGTCACCACCACCCCCCCCAAGAAAACCCCAAACTTCAATTTCTAATTCAATTGGAGATGATTATTGTTATTGTTTCAGGATTATAATTCTTTACTTGTAGTTTTGAAGTTTCAATTGCATGGATTTGAAGGATTTTGAGAAGAGAGAGTAGTTAGAAGAGAAAAGAGTTTGAGTGGGAAAACAAGAATCATCAACATAGTGGCTGGCTTTTCTCCCTGCTAGCTACGTCCCATTTTGTATTTTGTGGGTAAAATACCCGCTAGCCACTAAAGTTCCAACTAAATTAACCCCTTAACTCAAAACAAAATACTAGGAAATTAATTTAATGTCAAAACTACGAAAAGGGTTAATTTTCTATTACCTTAAAATACGGGGATGTTACAGTTTTCTTTAAAACATAACTCGTTTACAGTTTTCACTTAACTTTTAAAATATATTTACACACACATATATATAGGGATATTTACTTAAATAAACAAAAAGAAACCCCTATTTTATGAATTACACACTTTTTGAAACTAACCAATTTGAACATTATATCCGTGACTTTTTGGTAATTAATCCACGGACTCCCTCATCCAGTAAGAATCTAACAACTGGCATATTCCTTCCCCACCTACATGTGGCCCTGACGTTTTTTTTTTCCTTCTTTTCTCTTCGCCTAGAACACACAGTTGTATCTCCTACAAAAATTTGCATTTAACTTTTCTTATCTTCTTTCACCAGACAAGCATTCCTTCAATATGTTAAACAACACAATCAGCTCCACCATGAGCAATGCAAAATGTCTTGTGAAGGTTTAGATGACAAACATTGGCACCAATCCAGCCATGACTCATCATACCAATCTACTAATGAAAATACAAGTAATTTATGTCCAATGCAAGAATCAAAATCATTCGTATCATAGGTTGCTATGAAAGAAAAAGAAAATTAATAGAATTGTTAAAAAAAAACTAATTATAAAATAAGTCAAAGAAAAAGAGGAAAAACCAATCACCTTATGCATTGGTACTAGTTGATGATATCGTATTTTTTGAAAGGATAGGGAGAAGTCATATCAAACTGTCTAAAAATTAATTGTATGGTAATTTGTAACCATAGAAAACCCAACATATATTTCATTAGAAGATGTTACTGTGAAGACGAACAAGGTGGAAATCTTTCCCAACGCGAATCAGAGAGTGTAGAACCTTGATTCTAGATTGATTTGATTGAAGGGAGAATGGTTGGATTTGTGTTGTTATCATCTTAATTTGTTTAATGGATCCCTTTTTTAATTTAGGTTTTGGAGGAAGATTGATCGGAGGAACAGGGGAGGAGAGAAGATGGGGTATTGGGCTATTGGGTGGAGTAGAAAGGAGTCCGTGTGGTTAATACCGTTAATACCGAAAACTCACGGGTATATTGTTCAAATTAGTAAGTTTTAAAAAGTGTGTGTATTTCATAAAATAAGGGCTTTTTTTTTGTTTATTTTGGTAAATATCCCATATATATATATATATATATAGACCGTTGGCTTGTAGTTTATACAATATTCCTTTATGAATGTGCAAATGAGGGATGCACCATTACTTACACCGATGACCAAGTATTTTACGTAGCTAATCAGGATAACAATATACACATGTCGGAGCTAAGAAGACCTTTAACTACGATAGAACATAAATTCCTTGGTATTGGCTTTCTACTTGTGAGTCAAACATTAATTCACGAGCCAACAACAAGCAAAATATAAAAACGACATGAACACACGGGTGAGATATTTTGTTAAGAACCATGTAAAATACTAGCGAGTTTAATTAATAATAAAAAAGTTACGGGTTCAAGTTTTAATTGTAACATATAATTGGTGTATGTTCTTTTATATTGGCAACAGGGATTTCTTTAACATATCGTGGATTTCCTTTTGTTGGTGCGGAGATGATCAAGTGGACCAATGGTCCGCCGTCAGTGTTCCGAAATGTCTTTTCAACAAGAACATGAGCTTTTGTCTCGAAAGCTGTGAACCCTACACAAACGTATAAATCTGACGCTAAGCATAGCCTCGTACAAAAGAAGCCTAGACTTGGGGATTAACTTCAATGAAAGTTTGGAATGTTTCTTTCCATAAAATGACGCTTACTTTTGACCCTAGATATTCATAAGATTTGACCAAGATAAAGTGTTTAATTGTACTTTAAAGTTTTACAATCAATAATACAATAAGTTGTACTTTACTAGTTTACTTATCAATTACCAATGGTTGTAGCTTCATCGTGGTACCATGAAGACTATTTCAATGGCATTGGGGGTCTTGGTAAAACACACACATCAATGTATCATGTCACATTTGCCCATATTATTATTGGAAAATGATTCGTACCGCAGACTTTACCTAAGCTTAGGTACTGTCACATTAAAAAAAGTTATAAATTAAACCTTTGAATTTGATAAACATACATAGCTCCCTGAATTTTACATAACCTCCCCATGAATTTTACACAATTCCCCCTGCTTTACTTAAGATAGCTACTGCATGTTTTACCAAACATTTCTCCTATTATTATTATTATTATTATTATTATAGTTGATACTTGATACATTATAATACAAAACGTTGAATACTCCACTCTTTTTTTCTGTTGTTGATTTGTCCATAAAATAATTTAAAATAATACAAATGTCGTTAACAAACTATCATATTATTTTTCTTACCACTTCCACATTTGACTATGCTAATGACTTTTGAGTTTTTGACTTGCATTTGTGGAATGGGAGATTCTGAGTGACTGTTGTGATGTTTGATTGAGATAGAAAATATAGTATTTTATTTTATGAGAAGTTGATTCCAAATCTTTAATACGAGTAATAGGTAAAGATGAAATTGAAAATAAAATAAAAATTAAGGAACATTCTTTTGCTCGATAAAACACTAGTGAGTTTAATGACCAATGAAAAGTTATGGGCTCAAGTTTTATATGTAATAAATCATTGGGGTTTTTATTTGATATGGCTAAGTTTATTAATGAGCACATAAAAAGATTTAACATTAAAGATGCTTTAAGGTTAGCATCGTGAAAGAGAAATGATCGTTAGCTTGATATATTTGAAATAGACATTTATATTTTGAAAAATCTCTCTAGCGCAGACCCAGTTAAGATAACGTATGTTAAACCTCTCGCTGTCAAATTGCGACACGAAGTTTCCAACAAAATTCACCTTTCAAAAAAACTTGATATTGTATATAAGCTTATGGTTACTAATATATGCGATCATTCAACTATGTAACACATTTATACATCGTATATCCATAACATCCATATAACAAAAATAAAAAAATATGCATATAACGAATGTATCGATTTGGTCCAATTTGACTAGGCAACTTCACTCTTTACTACTTAATTAATATTAATCAATATACAAATATAAATTTATACCAATTTTAAAGGGCTATTTAGATTTCCTAAATCTCCCGAAAGTCAAGATCGTCCCAAAAGCAGAAAGTTTAAGGTATTGATAAGAGAAATTTACAAGTCAACTATTATAATTTCAAAGAAACGACTTCGTTTGCCTTTTAATTTATTGAACGAAGAATTGTCTTTTGGACATTTATGAGGTTTACCCATTTTCTACGTTATTTTTTCTTATTTATACAAAATGGAAATGTCATATGCCACAACGTAAAAACCTCATCTTTTCTCTATATATTCAAGGTTTCACTTTAGAACAAAGTTATATGCACCCAAAGATGGCCGTAAAACTGTCAAATGATCAAATCAACGAGTTTCGTCAAGCATTTTCGATGATCGATAAGGATTCCGATGGTAATTTCCTATTTTGTTTAAACACAAACTATATTTATAAGTACATTATCACTCAAATAACATGGCAAATGTTATTAGTTTATTTATTATAAATCCATATGTTTGGATTATAAATGTGGCTTTATTTGATCATTGTATGTCATGTTGATGTTAACAGGATTAATTAGCACAGATGATCTGATAGGTGTGATTCAAACATTGAATGAAAACGCCACTAATGAAGAGGTCCAAGAAATGATGAACGAAGTTGATTCAAATGAAGAAGGCACAATCGATTTCCAGGATTTTCTCACTATCATGTCTAGAAGAGTGAAAGTAAGTCAACAATTTTAACTTTTCAAGATCTCAATTAATATTCAAATTATATTACAACACCAATTACAATACATAATCCCATCAAAAAAACGACGTACAAAGTAAGATATACATATAATCACACTCTCGATCTAACTGAAGGTAAAAAAAATTATTTTTGTGAAAGACATTCAGTAAAAGTATGTGACATAAGAAAAAACTAAAAAAACATGTAAGCAATCTTAAAAAAAAAAAATTCTAGATATTAGACAACATTAGAAAATTAATATAATTTCTTTAGGATTTAAAAGTTCCTGTCAAAATTTATATTTCCAGAAGGTGAATGATATGTGCCAAAAGTCTAGTTTTGTATCAATCATCAATCAACGGCATAACTAATATTAATGTTTAATAGGAAGACGTGAGCGACGAGCTTAAAGAAGCTTTCGAAGTTTTTGATAGGGATCAAGATGGTTACATTTCACCCGATGAGGTAATTTTCACTATTTATTTGTTTTCATTTGATCATTTCTACCAACTATGATTCTGTTATAGCATATTAGCATCCATAAAGTAACTATAATTGCGCTCACATACAAAAATGAAAAATGTATTGTAACTATGATTCTGTTTAGGGAAGTAATAATATTAGTACCTGATTAATTTATCACAACTATGCATTAACTGTTCGTACAGTGTATTGTAATACTTGTACAGTGCGGTAAATTAATCAAATATAGTGGTACAAATATGACTTTTTTTTTGTTCATATAGCCAATTATATATACATTAAAATAACAAATAATAATCATACAAACTCAATCGGTATTCTTATATAGTAGATATATACAGATAATATAATACAAACGAGTGCTTTTGGATTTTCTTTGTCATATAATAGTAAAATAGAAAATTCTAATTTTATTTCCATTGAATTTTATCAGAATCTTTAAAACAAAGGGGCCTAAAGGGTTCTCGTTGTGACTAGTGTATAACTAATTGATTATATGATGTGTAGTTAAGAAATGTGATGATAAACTTGGGTGAGCGATTAAAGGACGAAGAATTGGAGCAGATGATACGAGAAGCGGATCTTGATGGCGATGGCGTGATTAGCTATGAGGAGTTCGTTAGAGTTATGATGAATGCCTCATGAAGAAGCAAAAGATGGCAGTATGTCTCAACCAACAAAACCATGTTTGATGTATGGGTCAAACAAAAAGCTAATCAAGTTAATCTTTGCCAAAAAATTCGCAGCGAAATGTTTTTTGTTTCTTTCTTTCGTTTTATTGTTGTTAATTTTCGATATGCTGTTGTATTAATTTTATGATTAAGGTTAAAATACCTGTTTTTGTGGGATCATAAATAGTATCCCATTAGTTTCACATGAAATAAATAAATCAACATTATCAGGTTTTTTATATTATATGAAATTTTAAATTTCTTTTTAATGTGCATTAACGTGGAGTATTCTATCATTTCTATGAAGCTAAGTATGAAATGTATATCTATACTTTTATACTATACTAGATATCTTATTCGTACAATGTGCGGTAATTAAAAAAATTGTTTAATACATAGAAAAGGTTTTGTTTGGGAAAAAAAGTTACATATACATATATAGGTTCCCAATAACTGTTTAATGAATTATTCTATAAGTTTATTATTATGTAAATATTGATATGTAGTTCATGTTCAATTCCTATATTACTATTACTTTGAATTACATTATATTACATTTTATCACCAATATTTACATAAATTAAAAATGAAACATATCAATAATCCCTTATAAAACAAATCGGCCTTCCTATTTTAGGAAATTCAGTACTTTTTTCAATATCTCCAAACTACCTCTAAATAACCCTAACAAATATGTTTAAAATTGTCAATTTTTTCACCTAATTACTTTTTGCATCAAATCCTCAACTTATATTTAGAATGATAACCACGGTTAGATGCATCATCGTCGCATTT
This sequence comes from Erigeron canadensis, assembly GCF_010389155.1. Lineage (NCBI taxonomy): Eukaryota > Viridiplantae > Streptophyta > Magnoliopsida > Asterales > Asteraceae > Erigeron > Erigeron canadensis. The sequence continues at coordinate 34,618,298 of NC_057767.1, forward strand.
CATGAAAGTAACCTAAACAGCTTGTACTACCATTACGGCATCTCACGCGTTATAAACTGTTGCTGCTGCAACGCGCGGGCACTCTTCTAATAACTCATTAAGAATCACTATTATTTTGACTTAATTTATATTATATCTTATCATCAACATCAACATCAACATAAACTAACTATGAAACGTATCTTTAATCAAAATGTCAACAATATCATTAGTTATCACTATTATGTTGATAACCAAACATTGACAAATCTACAAAAGCTATACTATAAGAATTAAGAAAAGAAGATAATATAAGAGGCCTAAAAAAAACTTTTGGAGGGAAAATTTAAAATTCATTCAGAATGAAAAAAAAATAGATACCACAATAGTATATTTAATTTAATGTTTATTAAATGATGAAATAAGTCATGATGGTATGTATTTGCCAAAGAGATGACTTGTGCTTGAATACCTCGTCATGTTGTAAATCAAATAAATAATTAAATATTGTGTTATTATTTAGGAAAGATTTGAAATAAGATGACAAAATATGAAACTAAATTGTTTTGGCATATATATCGCAAAGACAATATAGATTGCCGAACTTAAAAATTATTTAAAGTTTTCATTGTAATATTTTCCTTAAATATAAATAAATAAGATAAATATAAATATAATCGAAAAAAGTAAGAGGATGCCACATAGATTATAATCCTATGTGGCAATTTTATAAAATAGGTTTTAGTTTTTAGACCCTCTAAAATCATTCAGATTCCTACTGTTTTAATAATTATATAAATTATAAAAAATATATATTTTATTTTTGAAAAGTGTTGAAATATTGTAATAATTTCACATAGCACTTTTTAAAATATTTTTATATACATTACCCTCTTAACATTAATAACTAAATTACATTATCAATTTTTTATCTTTTAAAATACCTTCATTAACCCTTTACATCAAAAACTTTTATACCAATTATCTACACCACTCGACGCTTCATCTACAACCAACAATCTCACCCACCACCACATCGTTGCTGCCATGACCACTGCCGTATTGGACGAATAATGTGCTAGTATATCATTTGTATCCTATCATTCTGCTCATGAATCGTAACTATATGAAGAGGATTATGATAAGGGTGGTGACAAACTGACAATGCCTCGTTACATGAAATCAAGGGCGGAGCTATAGGATTTTCATCTTGGGTCGTCAAACAGTTTTCTCAATAAAGTTCTAATAAATATAAACCGATAATGGAAAAAGTGGTCAAACAAATAAAGGTCATAACACGGTTGACTTTGAACTTAGATGTACACATAATGAGAAAAAAAGAAGCATTAAATGAATAGTGATCGTATGGTAGACTTTTTGTTGTTGTGGACTTGTCGACTATCTTGAAACGAGTTCCAAAATTCGTAAGTCAAATTGTGGTGTTATCTTCTTTTTATAGAGATCATCAAATTAACTAATAAATTAAAAATTTATTGACTAATAATATTACAAACTAATATCTAATATATATTGTTGGATTCAAGGATAAAAATCTCTACATCTTACAGCTTTTGCCCAATTTATGGGAGAATGGAGTACCTTTGTTTTTGTTGTTGTTGTTGTTGTATATTGCTACGCTAAAATTTGTTAGTGTTAACTAGCATGGTACCCGCGCAAATGCAGCGGCGGTGGCCACAATGCGATGGTAACGGGCGGCGGTGGTGACTGACGGTGGTGACGACGAGTGGTGTGGGCTATTATGTAAATCTAATTAATATAATGATTAGTATAGTTATTTTAAAGGTTTAAGGACTAATGATGTTTTTGTTTCATGGAAGGCAATTCTGACATTTTTCCCCCTGTAATTTTCAACAGAGGGTCTATTCTTTTTAATAAAGAGTATAGATATTTTCTTTATATATATATGGTGATTTGAAATTTAATTTATATTTGTATATTGGGCTGTGCTCTTGGACTTGATTAGGTCAGGTTATGTTCATGACATTAGAAAGGGCCTAGCGACCGATAGCCAGCTGATTGTTGGCCTATTGGCGCCTAATCTTATCTTCGTTGGGCCATACCCCATAGTTCAAAACTTCAAACTGAAGGGCGTAAAGGCTAAAGTTATACATACCTATATGGCTATATGGGCCTATATACATTTTTCATGACATAAATTATGACAACAAGGATTGCAACTTTGCGAGAATATTAAAAACAAAGGTTTGCATCATTCTATACAAACAGCATGTCATTTTTTCTCTTATTGGTATGAACAGAATACATTTTATAAGAATCTTCAACCATTAAATTTCTGTCAATGTTTGATGAAATTAAGATATAAACTTTAAAAAAATGCTAGCTTTTAGAAACGTGTAATACAATTGAAAGATGTAAAATCAATGCGTAAACCGTATGACCTTGTAAGATTCTTGAAAATACGAGTAACAAACATAGCAAAAAGTGGTAGTTAAATTTACTATATTTGTGTAAAGCGATGGTTCAAGAATAAGATCAAAGAATCATCTAAACACGTTTTCATTCAATTAATTATATATATTGTTACCAAATTTGTCTAGTTTATCGAAATTGGGTTAAGTATCTGGAAATGTAAGTAACTTTTACATTTTTTCTATTGTGTGAATGTAACTTTCATTTGGTTCATTGTATGTAACTAACCCGTTAAATTTGAACGATTAATGTAAAATTTTTACGTTGACCAATCAAAAACTTCTACGTGGCAGCTCATATAGTGTGCCACGTATACACTTTTACATTAATCGTTCAATTTAGCTAGTTAGTTACATACAATGAACCAAATGAAAATTACATTCACACAATATAAAAAGTGTAAAAGTTACATACACCCCTAAATACTAAACCCATCGAAATTTCTGTGCCTTTGATTACACATATGTTCTTTCGTCCCCACAGAAACCCGTTAAAACCTTTATAAAAGTAAAATTACGCGTTAAGATACACGAAAATGTTACAACATTTCTAGCCAATGCGTCTGAAGAACTTTAAGTGTCCAATAAGCAATTTCCTACTTTGAAGATGCTTTTAAAATTGCTTATCATAAATGGTTTTTTTTAAGCATCGATCTAAAGGTTATTGACTTATTGGTCGCTTTTTAAAAGCATTGTTCGATACTTTTATGTATGGTGGTATGGTCCATCGATATCTAGATTGTGTTGTTTGAAGAAAAAAGTTCAAACAGTATTATAAATTTTTAATTTTTATATAGTTTAGTTATAACAATAACATTTTACTCTTTTATATAGAATAAACTCGGAGTTTCTTGGTTTTAGTCTAAACCAATCATCCAATAATCGCTGTTGGTTTGTCTCTTTATTTATAATTTTGTCTATATTTTCGTTTGCCAACGTGATATTGTTTTTTCCAGTTGTAACTTTGTTTTCCCGCTAATACTGACCTGTAATGGTTATATAAATAAATTTTGTAAGTGTACTTTTGTAATGATTTGTATACTCAATGTTAGTATTTGTTTACGAAAAATATATAGCTTTAAACTTATATGGTTTTTATTATGGATAATGATAGATCAACCTAATTGGTATACCTAAAGATGTGCCTAATTGTAAGATGATGACATGTGAAAAAATCAGGGGGCAAGATTAGGAAAGAGAATTAATGAAATTCACATGTCAAATCCTTAAGGTTTTAAGCATTTCTTTAGGCATACCAATTAGGTTGATTAATCATTCTCCTTTTATTATACCTGATTTTTATTACCTCTATATGATATGATTTTAAGTGTATTTTTGTTGATATTAACATAACAACTTTACAAAAATATATAATAACATGTGGATTCCGATAAGTTTTTAAGACCCGACTAGTTTGTTAATTAAACCACTTTTAAAACATTGACTTTTGTTAATTAATATAGTAAATTATTTATCCCATTAGCAAAAAATCATCCAATATAACAGTATATCAAAGTATGATCCACACAAGTAATTAAATTAGGGGATTAGTTTCTTGGAATGTAAGAAACTTTGAAAGAATGTCTATAGTAAGAAATAACTAAAGTTGTGTGTATTGTATGTAAACAACTCGAAAACAATGTTTATTGTATGTAAGAATTTCGTTTCAACCAATTAAAATCTGACAAGTAGCACCTGTATATGGTTGCCACGTATGTTTTCTTACATACAATAAATATTTTTTCGAATTGCTTACATACAAAACACACAACTTTAGTTTTTTTCTACTATAGACATTCGGTCAAAGATAGTTACATTCCAAGAAACTAATCCCTTAAATTAATGTTATACTTCTAATTAAGTTTGATACATATGTAAAATATACTTTAATTTAGAACTATATATGTACACTTGAACACAATTTCAAACATGTACGAGTGTCGACTTAACGTGTTCGAAGGTCTTAAGCAAGATCAAATTGGGGGCCTAGTTAATTAACATACTAATTAAAGAACAAAAAAAAAGTCAAAAAAATAAAAATAGTTAAACTTATGTTGTTAAACAACTAGTTAAAAAAGTGTAAAGGATAATGTAAAAATCAATTTGGATGTTACTTCTATGAATATTGTTTAATAATATCTAGTCCTTAATTCAAACATTAAGCTTACAATACAAAAAATTGAGGCCCTAAATTTTAAAGGCCTAAAATGATCTCTTAGTTCATAAGAGCTATAGAGCTAACTATGCATGTATCCCTAGTGTTTTTTTTTTCCTGAACAACATCGATATCATGAGGAATGACTCTCACCGGGTGCCTTAGTGTTGATATACATTCTCTTGCAACCACCTACTTTACCTCTAAATGATCATATAAAATCTTTTAAATAGTTGAGCATGTATCGAAAATTCTTTATCTAAAGTTTGAGATTACAAGAAACAAAAATGGGCAGTTTTAAATTAGTAGCATTTGCATTACTAGAGGATATTATATTAGCAAGTGCCTTACAAATAAAAGACAAATTATATTACTAGCAAGTACAGTACCGTACCAAAAATAAAAGAAGAAAAAAAGAGTGCAGAATCGTACAAGACCACCAAGCTGTAAAATAATGCCGTACAACGCCTGTAGTGTTTAAGGTACATATTGTTAGGACCGAAGATTTTAAGATGAATTTGGCATTTTCAATGTATATGGTCTACAATAATTGTATATATACTTTTGAGTTATAATGACTTTGTTTTTTTCATCACATCAATGACAATGATCAAACCCCGTTGAGGATATCCACGAAACAATACTCCTTCCAACTGTGATATGGGTCTGAAAGAAAAAAGAAACAAACAAAGCAAAGAGTTGACAAAGACTCAAGAGTTCCTGATTCCTTTCTACTTTATAATTAAAAACTTGATACATGAATCAAATTTTCACTTAACAAGGAAAACTATTAAATATCTTTTTCTTACTTAATACATAGACATTATCAATATATTCAACCATTTAATACATTTAACATTTAATGACTAAAAAAAACCTTTATGTCTTCGCAAAGAATCAAAGGTCCATGGTTTGGAGTTTGGACATATATTAAACTTTATCATATCTATATCTATATTTATACTATATTAAAAAGATTTATTTTCTAGAATTTTTATTTTAATTAAATAGTTGATAACCGAAAATGACTCTTTTTTTATCCACTATTTTAAATATCATTATTTGAATATCTATCATATCTAATGCAAATACTTATAATATCCTTAGTAATATTAATTTATAATACCTAGTTATTCTTAACTCTTAAAATAATTATACTATCTTTTTACATTAATAATTTACACTACTCGATGTCGTCACCATCAACAATAATTATCGCCAACACCACCACTTGTCGTCGTCACATCACCCGATACTTTTATGTGTTAAGAAACACATCTATTAATGTTGGCAAGCGACAAGCGGTCATGACTCATGAATGATGAAAAAGACGACATGCACCTTTATATATATATATATATATAATTACAACTTACGAGCATAATACCGGCGTGTTACAGCGGAATATTGTTTTAGGAGTGACAATTGGTAGATATGTTAATTTAGTGTTGTAATGTGACATTTTGGGAACCATAAATATGCTGAAAGAGGCTTTTTGGGGAAAAAAATATGCTTAAAAGAGTAACCTTTTTACATAAATTTCCTATTAAAGTTAACCTATTTAGTTTTCGTCTATTTAAAGGACTCTATTTCTAAAAATTTCCTAATAACGGGTATCTCGTTAGTTTTTAACAAATGATGTCTGTTAAATGTCACTTCACTGATGCCATTTCTAGTTTCTGAACATAGTTGATCAGAATTACCCATTTTGATGCCATGAAAGGTCGGACCCTTTCGGATCGAGAAAGTCTGCAAATGCGAGTAATCGATTTTCAGCAAACTCAGTGATATCGAAAACAGTTGCAAGTTTGTAAATGTTTGTTTCAAGAATGATTTCGGCAAATAGCAATATTTGACTCAAGAACACAGCGGGCGGAAACTGGTGATTTGCAGAACACGACGGCTGGAAAACCATTTTACACCGGAAAACTTCAAAATGACGATTACTCCCTCGTTTCTCCGGATTAGAACACAAAACCACCACCAATCATCTTGAAAAATGATCCCGTACAAATTTTGACAAAAATATCGATTTCAACACTTGCCGGAAAATATGACATCTCGCCGGAAAAATTAAATCTCTGATAACTTCTTCGTTCCTTCGAGTTAAAATAGGAAATTTGTACCAAAATGTCCCAAATTCAATCCGCACAAACCTTGCCCAACTATTTCTAGTATTGATGTCGTCGTAAAATATGTCAGTTCGCCGGAAAATTCAACTTTCAACAAAACTTGAGCAATCGGATAATTAAAAGCATGAACGTGATCATAATTTCACCGCGATTTAAACCTACTGAGTTTCGGATCAATTTGACAAGATGCAAAGATGAATTCGACGGCAAAAGATAAATAACACTTTTTGTTGTATTTTTCTTTTTTTTTTTATTAAAAATTGAATGTAAAATGTACTGTAACTCTCAAATTCAATGCAAGAATCTCGTGACTTCTACTGTTAGCAAACATGAGTGACATTAACTGTTGACTTTGAAAAATGTGACAGATTTTAAAATCAAAAACTCATGTAATTTTTGATTAGAAACTGGAAATGGCATCAGTGAAGTGACATTTAACAGACGTCGTTTGTTAAAAACTCACGATATACCCTTTATTAGGAAATTTTTAGAAATAGGGTGCTTTAAATAGACGAAAACAAAATAGGTTACCTTTAATTGAAAATTTGTGTAAAAATGTTACCTTTTTATTGATTTTTCCCTAAATAAAAAACCCAAAATGCTTTATAGAAAACTAAAGAAAGATAGAATTGTATTAATTTTAAAACCCTAAAGTTTCTTTATCTGTAGTATATATTATGAGAAAATGTCACAAATGGTCCCTGTGCTTTGTCACTTTAACATTTTAAGTTTTTAACATTTATCAAAACTAAACTACATCAGTAATTAACCTACAGTACTCGTCATGCCGCCACCACCACCACCACCAATCCCTGCCGTCGCCGCTACCAGTCCACCACCAATCTCCACCGCTACAACCACCGCCACCGCTGCTCGCCATCACCAACCGTCACCACCATCACTGCCACCTCCATTACATCACCATCATTGTTGCCACCTCCATCACCGCTGCAACGCACAAGTATATTTTATATTAATGAAACAATATAAACAGTGTATAGGTTTATAAATGCATATATTTAAACTTAAACTTTTTTCTTCACATAACTTATAAGTATAATAACAAAATATTGAACTTTATTTTTTTTTTTATACATTGCAAAAAGTATTTATCAAGTTCTAATATAGAAATATAAAAACTATCTCCCAATAATTATAAAAGAGAGTTCTAAATTCATTTTTGGAAAAACTATAGACCTTGGATGAAAAAGAAATTTGAATTTTAGCCATTGGATTGATTTGCTTACCTCATTTACCTTTTATAAATTTTAATTAAACTAATATAATTTTCTTTTAAATAAACATATAGTTACATTATGTCAACACCAAATAGATTAAGACAACTAATTATTGGTTAGAAATTTGGAATGGTTGTTGTCTTATTTTGAATAAATCTAAATCAATTAATGAGTTATACGAACTTAGTTAGACATGTAATTTAGTAGACTTTTGAATTCATTATTATTAAATTATTTATTTTGATGTTAACAAATATATATATAGCTTTTATAGTTATAAACTTATAACGAGCAAAAGTACCCGCGCAATGCGGCCCCGTGCTAGGATTTAAAAATTCGTCGAAAGTATATCAAATGACATCTCTAATGAAAGAGAATGAAATTTTAAGAACACTCATACATTTTTTTTTATAATTGATCTTTATACGGTTTTTGAGATAAAAGTTTTTGAATAAACTAGAGGAATAAAATGATTTATGGATTCGAGAAAAAAATGAGTGGTTGAGATTTAAAAGTATTATAGGTATATTAGATAGAGATGCTTAAATTAGTGAATAAAAAAGAGGGTAATTTAGGTAGTTCAAATTATCTTTGAGATTTTAAAAAATGACAAAATGCTTTATAAGATAGTATAGATAAGGTAGTATTTCAAATGTTAGTAATCAAAATAGTTATACATGCAATTAATATAATTAATCATATTATAGACCAGTGTATATATACAGACAAATATAACATTTTATATTTTAAAAACATTAAAAAAATTGATATTTCGTTACGAACTCCATATCGATTAGATAAATAGGTCTTATAACATGTTAAATAATCATATGGTTTAAAATATTGTATATTTAAAGGATTGCAAATATTGTTATAGCATTTTTATTTAACATACTAATTGAACATATTAAATTTTAGTCTTATATCTTTTCTTTTCCAATAATTATAAAATAACTTCCTAAATTATTAGTTTTGAAAAAACCACAACTATTTGATGAAAAGCTAGACTAAGTTATAACCATTGGATTGCTTTGATGACTTCATTTTCTAGTTTGGATTTTTACTACATTAATAAATTTACAATTAATTAATTAAAATAAATCAATCACTTTATAGAGTTCTAAAGGCGGATTCAAGCTGTATTAAGATTAACTGTCTTAGGGGCATGCCCGAGTGTAGCTTTAATAAAGTAATTAATACTATAGTTGTTCCAAATTACGAGTAGTGCCTAATGACAAATGTTGATTTATGTTCTTTCCCCTTTTCTTTTGTTTTTCAAAACTTATTATTGTTATATTTTTAAGTTTATAACAAATTATATTGGTTTTAATTGATTATTAACTTTATTTTGTTTTTTTTGCGTTGTTATGTTTTCAAAGTTTAAATGGTTTAAACTTGCATTTTTAGGTATATTTCCTTTTCTTCATTCTTAGTTGGTTAGTTTTTACATAATTTTTTCGTGATAGTTTAAACAATCGTATATTATTTTTATTTATGGTTTGTTATATGTTAAGTTTTATTTCAATTTACTATTTGATTTATTTTTGTTAAAAATACGGATTTTCTTCATCGTTATTTAATTATAAATGTATCTTGGGTTTTAAATTGATGAGTGTATGAATTTAGTTTACAATTTATATCAACATGAATTTTTAAATTTAACTTTTTTTTACCAACTCCTCCAAAGAAGAGTTAAGAAAAAATGGTCACAAGTTTGAAGCTTCTTACCACATGTGATAGTTTACAATTTGTAAATTTGACATGATACTCACGTAATATATTGGGATGAGTTATATTATGTCATAAAAAAAATCAAAAATCATTAATATTGGTTGAGAAATACATAGTGATATGTGAAACTATGATGCTTTTTTTTAGATTGATATTATGCTAAAAACCTTGTTGTTTTATAATTTAAACAAGACATTATTTAATTTCAAATATACCTTGTATTTTAAATTGATTAATGTATTCATTTAAGCTTACAATTTTCATTAACATTAATAGTTAGTAAAAGCCCTAGTCACAAGTTTGATCTTTTTACCACATCTGAAAGTTTAAAACTTTTAAAACTAATTTAACATGATACTCACGCAATATATTGAGATGAATATATTATGTCATAAAAAATCGTTAATATTGGTTAAGAAATACATAGTGATATGTGATACTATGATTATTAGTTTTTATTTTTTAATTTTTATTATTTTTTTTTTTAAAGATTGATATTGTGCTAAAAAACTTTTTGTTTTATAATTTACACAATAAATTATTTAATTTCAATATCTTTGGTTTTAAATTGATAAGTGTATAAATTTAAGTTTATAATAATTTTTATTACAAAAAGTATAAGTTTATGTAACTAAACAAGTTTAAAATATAAATTTAGTTTTGTTACAAATTAAAAGTTAAAAGCATTATAACTAAAATCGTGATTTTATATAGAACATTTATGATATCACATAATGAATATTTCTTATATGCATTTGTTTTATACCGTTAATATGTTAAGACATGTTAATAAATAAGACTAATTAAACATTTGTATATAGTGGATACAATAATTTTTAAAATAACGATAACATTATTATTTTTAATTAATTTATCTAAATATGTTAATATTTGATATTATGAAAGAATAACATGTCATTAATTATATATTTTTACCCGTGTATTATGCGGGTTAATAATTTAGTTTGATATATACGATATGCTTAATGTAACAAAAATAATGTGATTTTTAGGTGACCATGATCTGAAATCAATACGTAATACTTTGATGGGGTACTATTAACTTATCGGGTGTGACATCCGACATCGGTTCTAGCTATCTAATGTTTGGTGGACTTCATCGACCTAAAGGCGCGTAAACCATATACATACATATGTTTAAGAAAAACACCAATTTAAATTTAATTAATTAATTAAAATAGAAAGCTGCTGCTAGAAATTAAAGTTGAGCAAAAACGGTGTGTCGGCAAGTCTAAAAACGAGTCTCTATATTGTAGGCCAATCGAGAAGATATTCGAGCTTTGCCTTTCTACAAGCTGCTTGAGAAGTTGGCGAGTCACATTACTTTATGATAAAATTAAGAAAAATATCAGGGCCGTCCCTGAAGATTTATAGATATAGGCCGAGAGCAAAAATAAGAACCCATAAGCTAAACGCAATAAATTATATTATATAAATTTTATCTTTAAAAATGACAACAAATGTTATATCAATAAATGAAATATAAAGCCCAAAGACAAATAAAAATTTCAATAGATTTAAAACAACATAGAAAGACCTAAAGAAATAACAAACAACAAACAACTATGTCATTATTTTTTTAAATAACAATAATGATTTATAAATCATTTAATAATAATAAATTATCTATATGCATACATATTACAATAAATAATAAACTAAAGTAAATACTTGTCATGTCAAATATATGAAAAGTGGAACAATGAAATATTGAAAAGGTGTTGCTTGATCCGTTCCGAGTTTCCGATAAGTAAAACTCTTTTTTTAATCTAATAAAAGGTATATACGTGGGTTTTTTTATGGGTTAAACTATATATTTTAGTTTTTAGATAATTGTTAGAGTTTACAATGGGCTTAAATAATTACACACATATATACATAAAAAATAAAACTAGAAGAAATCAGGCCCCCTAAAAAATCGGGCCTCAGCCTGTCGGCCACTTTGGCCACCTCCTAGACCGGCCCTGACAAATATGTATATATACATGATAACTGCTCTACACATGATATATTTAATTTCATAATTAAGATAAATATTTGAACTTAATATATATGATATATATTATTTAACTGTATCTTATCTCTTGATATTGCAAGGATAACAAATTGAAATGAATTGAAAAAACATGAAAGTTCCAGAGGAATGGGTTGTACGTAATTCCATGTTGGAAACATGTGATCACACGTGATAACTCATGTCTCATCATGTGACATACGAAAATACGTACGTATTTTCTAAGAACTTGCAAGTTGCAACTATATATCGTGTTTACATAACTGAAAGTTAGATCGTTCCTGTATATTTTTTTCCTGGTAACTTAACATTCCACGTTCTACAATTCCCGATAGCAAATTTTTAAAGAGTTAGGTCAAAAATAAATTATAGAGAAAGTTGGTTATCAGCTTCACCATTTAATTAGAATTTACTAAAATAATTTATTACGTGCATAAAAACTATTACCGTATATTATACATCAAAAATCACCCTTTAAATTTTCACATAACAAAATACTGTATAAACTTTAATGGACCTAAATAATTTTAATCTTATTTTAATATATACTAAAAAATAACTGACCTAATCTTATCTTAATATATATGGGTCTAGAATCTAATTTATAGTAACAGCCTTGAGCAATGTCATTAACTATTCTTTATTAGATTTTACAAATTTACAGTTCATTAAGGTTTGAAGTAAATGGCGCGTAAACAAGAAAAAATTATATGACACATTAAAACTATATATACTGAACTAGTCTTTGTACGATATATAAATAGTAAGTTTGAATTATTTTTTTCATATTGATACATATGAACATATTTTAACCACGCACATTTAATTAATAGGATCGGTTTCAATTATATAATTGGTAGATGATTTTTTATTTATACATGTTATATATTTATTTAATGATACATGTTATATATTTATTTAATGATAGTATAGTATTAAGAGAAAAAAAAGTCAAAATTCTTTTCTTGAGACACACGTACGTATTAGTGGTGGCGAGTCGGAACCGTAAGCTACAAGGTACATGCAAATTCTCATGTTTAGGTAGATTTACTTTAACAAAAAACTGGTTTTTTTCAGTTAATAAAATATTACAATAAAGTTCATGTGTCATTTTATTTTCATTGATTTCAATTTCATCTCATTATGCTAACGTACGTAGTGGAGACAATTGAAAGTTGCGGCCATTTACGTACGAAGAGTTTGTGTTGTTTATATTTATATGTTTATAATATATAATTAATTATGTTAATTTAAACAAAATGTTTATTAGTGATACAATACACTAAAAAAGTTTGTTATATTATAAGAAAATTTATATTTAATATTTTAAATATATATTTTAGACATTTTTGAGGTTCTATATAAGCAAAAAAAAAAAAAAAAACACCACAAAGATACAAGGACTAAAAAATCACGTACGCATTGTTAGGTGTTAATTGTCATAATGTGAACAACACTACGTGTAAAACAAGAAACTTATTAATTAATTTCATTTATATAACCAACTAATTACTTAATCTTTAAATTGTTTTTTTTTTATGGGATAATCTTTGATTTAAGGCAACGCCTCTTAGCATAACGTGGTGAGAACCTAGGCAGCGCGGATTATCTGTTGTATGTACCGGCTAGGCTCCGAATTTAACTCAGAACCGAATTTGTACTTGGTATGGATCACATCCTCAGATTAGAGGATAAAACTGGGTGACTCACTATGGACGAGTGGATTAATTTTTACGAGTAGTCTTTAATTTGGTTAGCACGTACTTACACAGAACCTTCAATCAATTAAATGCAGTACGCTGTTAATTAATCTGTGTTCTAACTTAAAACACTTTAATTTGTTTGTTTATCTAATTAAGGAATTAAAGTCCATTCCTAACGTCATCTCTACACAGTGTAAACATATATAATTAATTCAATAAAAATAATACTATGTGGCTTCAATATTAACATTTACTGCAGAATACATACATCAATGCTAGGAAGGTTCCTTAACACTATATACTAAGCTTAAACCATATGTATGCAATCCTTATATATATACGTTCCTTCCATAGTTTCAATTATATATTGTATTCTGCCTAATCTGCAAACCTGCAATAAACTCCAACTTTTACAACATACAACATGGTCATTGAAATTCAGCCCCATGACTTTGGAATTCTGCTTCATAGTATAAGCACAACCAGCCTCACAAAAGCTAAAAAACGATGGCGCCGTGCATACTTTACTATATATTTCTCAAACAAACTGGTCTCAATTGCCAAAAACGTTGTCTCCAAGTCACTTCCTGTGTCTGATTTCATTGCAAATCCGGCGTACTCCATCATTGAAATCATCCCAGAAATCATTCCAAAGGTTAGTCCCGATAAATTGCCAGATCATGCTTCCAGTTTTCGAAGCATTGATCAAACACTACTAACTGATATTCTAAAAAATAAAAACATGAAAACGCTTTCAAAGTTTGATGGTGTCAAGGGCTTAGCTAAAGCTCTGGACACTAATCTCGAAAAGGGAATAGATGGGCACGATTTAGATGAAAGGAGAAAAGTGTTTGGTTCAAATACTTATGAAAAACCGCCTCCAAAGGGGCTGTTCTATTTCGTAGTCGAGGCTTTTAAAGATATTACTATTCTCATACTGATGGGTTGTGCTGCTCTTTCTCTTGGGTTTGGGATCAAAGAAGATGGTTTAAAAGATGGCTGGTATGAGGGAGGAAGTATATTCCTGGCTGTCTTTTTAGTTATCGTTGTATCCGCGATTAGTAACTTCAGACAAGAGAAACAGTTTCAAAATTTGTCGAAAATAAGCAACAATATTAAGATTGATGTTCTTAGAGAAGGCAGAAGACAGAAGATGTCAATATTCGATATAGTAGTAGGCGACATTGTTGTGTTGAATATAGGAGATCAGATTCCAGCAGACGGGTTGTTTATTGATGGGCATTCGTTGTTAATTGACGAGTCAAGCATGACAGGCGAGAGTGAGCATATAGAAGTTAACGCCCTAAGTAACCCGTTCTTATTCTCTGGTTCCAAGGTGGCTGATGGGCATTGTCGGATGCTTGTGTTGTCAGTTGGAATGAACACGGCTTGGGGGAAAATGATGAGCTCCATTACCAGCGATAATAACGAGCAAACGCCATTACAAGAACGCCTCAACAAACTAACTTCTTCCATCGGAAAGGTAGGCCTTGCAGTTGCTTTGTTAGTTCTTGTAGTTATGTTAATTCGTTACTTCACTGGAAACACCGAAGATGAAAATGGTAACCAAGAGTATAATGGGAAACAAACAAATGTCAACAAAATACTAGATTCTGTTACGAGTATCTTCTCGGCTGCTGTCACCATTGTGGTAGTAGCTATTCCTGAAGGTCTACCGTTAGCCGTCACCCTCACACTAGCATACTCAATGAAGAGAATGATGGGTGATCAAGCCATGGTCAGGAAGTTATCTGCCTGTGAGACCATGGGTTCAGCCACTGTTATATGCACCGATAAAACTGGAACATTGACAATGAACCAGATGACTGTAACAAAGTTCTGGCTTGGTCTAGAGAACATGGAACAACCTTTTTCCAATGTGATCGCCCAACAGGTTCGTGAACTTCTCCGACAGGGAGTCGGTTTTAATACTACAGGTACTATTTTCAAGTCTTCATCACAAATAGTACCTGAATTCTCGGGCTCTCCAACTGAAAAGGCTATTTTATCATGGGCTGTTGCGGATTTAGATATGGATATCGAAAAACTGAAAGAAGATTCAACTGTTATTCATGTGGAGACGTTCAACTCAAAGAAAAAAAGAAGTGGTGTTTCCATCAAGACAAAAGACAACGCTGTTCATGTTCACTGGAAAGGAGCCGCGGAGATGATACTGGCAATGTGTTCAAAGTATTATGATAGCAATGGTTGTCTAAAGAGGATAGAGAGCGATTCAAGAACACAATTGGAGCATATAATTGAAGGAATGGCAGCCAGTAGCCTTAGATGCATCGCTTTTGCGTATAAGCAGGTTCAACAAGGTACTGTTCTAAGTGAAGAAGGGTTAACATTGCTAGGTATTGTGGGGTTAAAGGACCCATGTAGGCTCGGAGCCAAGAAAGCTATTGAAACTTGCAGGTCTGCTGGGGTCGACATAAAGATGATCACCGGTGACAATGTATTCACAGCAAAAGCAATAGCCACAGAATGTGGAATACTTGAATCCGGTGAAGAAGTATGTGAGGAGGAAGTGGTGGAAGGTGCCCAGTTTCGTAATTTTACAGATGAAGAAAGAATGGAGAGAGTTGACAGAATCCGTGTGATGGCAAGATCTTCCCCTTTTGACAAGCTTCTTATGGTGCAGTGCCTGAAACGTAAAGGTCATGTGGTTGCAGTCACGGGTGATGGGACAAATGATGCACCGGCACTCAAAGAAGCAGATATAGGTCTTTCAATGGGGATTCAAGGCACAGAAGTCGCAAAACAAAGCTCAGATATTGTCATCTTGGATGATGATATTGCCTCTGTTTCTACTGTATTGATGTGGGGACGGTGCGTCTACAACAACATACAAAAGTTTATTCAGTTTCAACTTACCGTAAATGTTGCAGCTCTTGTTATCAACTTCATTGCAGCTGTCTCTTCTGGCGATGTTCCTCTAACAGCGGTTCAACTATTGTGGGTGAATCTGATCATGGACACTTTGGGTGCCCTAGCACTAGCAACAGAACGTCCCACCAAAGATCTCTTGAACAAGCCTCCAGTGGGTCGGGTTGAGCCCCTGATCACAAACATTATGTGGAGAAACCTATTGTCACAGTCTCTTTTCCAGATAACAGTTTTATTAACCTTTCAGTTCAGGGGTAAAGCGATTTTTAATGTGAACGAGAGAGTTAAGAATACTATTATCTTCAATACTTTTGTGCTATGCCAAGTGTTCAACGAGTTCAACTCAAGGAAGCTAGAGAAAAGGAACATATTCAAGGGGATTCATAAGAACCGATTGTTTCTTGGAATCATAGGGATGACCTTAATTCTTCAGATTGTTATGGTTGAGTTTTTGAAGAACTTTGCGGATACCGAGAGATTAAATGGATTACAGTGGGGAATATGTATCGCCATTGCAGCTCTATCATGGCCTATTGGATGGATTATGAAGTTGATACCAGTTCCAGAGAAACCATTTCTAAGCTTCATTAGACGCTAAGATCCCTATTATATACTCAGCAAAAGGTGTTTCACACCATTCATATTCTTTCTTCGATACTTCGTAAATATTACTACAATAGTCTAGTAATTTAGTTTCATGTCATATATTTGTATCTACATACATTATGATTCTATACCAATTTTATTACTTTGTTCAGTTCTGTTCTTTCAATCGATTTTCATCCTGTTTGACCATGAAAAATGGTTTCTAAATGGGCGATACAATAAGCAAAAATCACTCCAGTAGCTCAAGTCATGATCAACTATTTATAAGGAACAAATTCACCATTCTGCAATATGAGAAACTATTTGAAACTCAAAACAAATTCTTGTTATTAGCATGCAACTAAACTAACTACTAAATTTCTCCAATTCCCCCAAACAAAACATATCAAGAACTTAGTACTATTCTCTACCCAAAAGCTCAACTACATCACAATCCCCTATATATATTTTTCTCAATAACCAAAGTGTAATTTAGAGTAAATTTGATATATATTTGTATTTGAACCTCTTGAAAACTTTTAATACTTTTAACAACGAACTCACTCGACAATTATGGCTCGACCCAAGGAAAAGCTAATAACGATATCAAACTAATTCAAAAACTATTGCTTTCCTTTTCCTATTACTATATGAAGCAGCATGGTTGGATCAGTGGTAAACACCCTTGCCTCTGGAGACAGAGGTCATGGGTTCGATCCTCATCTCATGCAAAGGTTGGAGGGCCTTTTCTACCGTTTAGGTAGAAACTGGAAGCAGCCTCTCTACTTAGGTAGAGGTAAGGTCTGCCTATATCTTAACTTCCCCATACACCGTCGAGGTAGTGGGGCTCAAAACACGCGGGAGGCGGCACTTAGCAGTTACTTACTTTTTTCCTATTACTATATGTACATAAATTTTGGAATGTGAAACAATTTGGCACATAAAATCGAGATAAACTTCAATCAAATTACTAAAAGTTCATACAATTATGATCAATTATTAAATATATATTATATATGATTATATTTCGTGATTTTTTACTGATAGAATTGCACATAATCGAGTAAGTTACCTTAAAGCGATCTGATTTGATTTGAAAATGGGAGCAAGTGGGGCCGTGCTGATGCTGCCAGTGTAGTGTAATGTTAGGGTATTATATAGCTCCGGCGAAGAATCGGTAGTCGGCGGTTTAGACGGTGGATTGATGTCAGCGAGGACTGACGAACCGCCAATAGTAGCTTTTTAAATTAATGAAATATACTCGTAAAAAGTTTTGACATTTCCCCTAAAGTTATTTTAAATTTTTAACCATTTTACTGTTTCAAAATAAAGTTTCAAATTGTTATAAATCCTTATCAAATTGTTGTGTTTGAGTGGTTTAATGGTTAGCTAATATCCCTCATATTTTTAGAGGATAGTGAAAATCACATGTTTTGTCGGGTAGTGATCTTTGTAGATACGGTTCTTGATGTATTTAATTTTATGACATTTATGTCGTATTTATGGGTGTCTAGACGTATTAAGAAGTCTCATATGTCTTAACCGATGTGGTCAATGAGTTCTTTGTTTATATTATAACGAGATATGTCACCCGGGCGTTGCCCCGGGAACATTACATTTGTTAACAAGTTAATAAAAAATAGAGTAAATTACACTTTTCGTCCCTGAAATTGACACGTTTTTCACTTTTCATCCCTAAAGTTTAAAAATTATAATTTTGACCCTAAAGTTTAAAAATTACAATTTTGACCCTAAAGTTTAAAAATTACAATTTTGACCCTAAAGTTGGCCAATTTTTTCAATAACCGTCCCTCACCAAACGTCGTTAAGTTTCAGCCGTTAAGTAGGTCACGTGCAAAACACGTGAGGGACTGAAAGTGCAAAAAATTACAAGTTCAGGGACGAAAAATGAAAATTACTTTTCTGTTGTCGGAAAACTTCATCTTCTTCGGCTGAGTGGCCGGAAAATTCGCCGAAAAACTTGGAATGTCGATATCTCACTCGTTTCTTCGAATTAGACCACGAAACCACCACCAAACTTCTCAAAATTCATTTATTATGTCTCAGTTTCAGGCCGTCTTTCATTGATTTTATCAGTTGCATACTTCCATCTCTATTTATCCCCAGAACATGGAGATTGGACTTATAAGATGAAAGCTACAAAGCCAGACCTTCAAGTCTCAGGGCACTGTAAGAAAAGTGAAAAACAAAGGCGTGTATGTTTTATCAGTAACTTTTTAGATATGAGAATGTATTCCTTCACATCAACACAAGAGAAAGAGGCTCTCTGTTATTATTGATGAGATAAACATGTTAAATGAGTTTATAAGTAGTTGCTCAAATTCTGACCAAAATGTTAACTTGCTTTCGTACTAAAAACATGATCAACGACCTATTTAATTTCTATCTCCACATAAAAAGAACAATTGAAATAAGATTGATCCATTCAAGTTACCTGCACAACTTCATCGACTTGAAAACCGATCAATAACAAAGCCTGCAAATACAAGATTACACATTCCTTAATCCTTATTCGTGCGGAAATGAATTTTGAGAAGTTTGGTTGTGGTTTCGTGGTCTAATTCGAAGAAACGAGTGAGATATCGACATTCAAAGTTTTCCGGCGAATTTTCCGGCCACTCAGCCGTAGAAGATGAAGTTTTCCGACAACAGAAAAGTAATTTTCATTTTTCGTCCCTGAACTTGTAATTTTTTACACTTTCAGTCCCTCACGTGTTTTGCATGTGACCTACTTAACGGCTGAAACTTAACGACGTTTGGTGAGGGACGGTTATTAAAAAAATTGGCCAACTTTAGGGTCAAAATTATAATTTTTAAACTTTAGAGATGAAAAGTGAAAAACGTGTCAACTTCAGGGACGAAAAGTGTAATTTACTCTAAAAAATATTATTCAAGAGATAATGTGTCATAAACTTTTTTAAAAAAACATGTATTATTCAAATTATTAAAAACTGACATTTGTCAGTTAAAAAATAAACTGTAAAAGTTTTGTGTGAAAGTGAAAATCGTTCGCGTAAAAGTTTAGTGCTAAAAATGTGAGAGACTTAAATGTTGTGGTGAAAATAAAAGAAAATCAAAAAGTATAAAAATTTAGTGTTAAAAGTATAAGGGGTTAAAATGTTGTGGTGAAAATAAAATGAATAGAAAGTTTATTATTCTTTACAAGTTTTCCCGTAAATTTCTTTTTAATTTATGTGTTAAAAAGTTTGTTGTTAAAATGTAAGAGGTTAAAATATTGTAGTTAAAATAAAAGATTATCAAAAAGTAGAAAAATTTAGTGTTAAAAGTGTAAGGAGTTAAGATATTGTGGTGAAAATAAAAAGATTAAAAAGTTTACTAAGAATTATAAAAGTTTTGTTCTAAAAGTGTAAAGAGTGAAACTATTGTGGTGAAAATAAAAAGTATACTATTCAATACACGCTTTCCTGTACCTTAAAATAAAAGAAAATTAAAAACTATGAAAATTTAGTGCTAAAAGTGTAAAGAGTTAAAATATTGTGGTGAAAGTAAAAATAATACAAAGTTTACTAAAAAAGTATTATAGTTTAGTGCTAAAAGTGTAAAGATTGAAAGTTTTGTGTTGAAAATAAAAAGAATAAAAAGTTTACTAAAAAGTATTATAGTTTAGTGTTAAAAATGTAAAGATTAAAACTTACGTGGTGAAAGTAAAAAGAAATAAAAAGTATACTATTACTAAAAAAATATTATAGTTTAGTGCTAAAAGTGTAAAGATTGAAAGTTTTGTGTTGAAAATAAAAAGAATAAAAAGTTTACTAAAAAATATTATAGTTTAGTGCTAAAAGTGTAAAGATTAAAACTTACGTGGTGAAAGTAAAAAGAATAAAAAGTATACTATTACTAAAAAAATATTACAGTTTAGTGTTAAAAGTGTAAAGATTGAAAGATTTGTGGCGAAAATAAATAAAGCAAAAAGTTTACTAAAAAATATTATAGTTTAGTGCTAAAAATGTAAAGATTGAAACTTATGTGGTAAAAATAAAAAAGATAAAAAAAATATACTGTTCTTTACATGTTTTTCGAGACTTTGTTTTTAACATATATATTATAATAGTAGTTTATAACTTTTGTATCTCGACATTTTGCCAAAGTGATTGATAGACTAATAAAACACCCTGTTAGATAAAATGGATAGCTTCAATTTTTTAACCCTTTAAAATGAGTTTCTAAAGAAAAATTAAGGAGTTAAAACACTTGCTCAGTCATGCTAGGTTGACAAACATTTTACAAACAAATTCATACAAACACATGTAGCAATTAGGGTGGTCCAATCAACAAAGAGAGAGAATACATGGGGATAATTTAATTGATGAAAGTTATGTTTGTAAAAATTTAATGTTTGTAAAAGCAGAGTTACTCTAACTTTTATCACTTAGTTATTGTCATCATTTTTCGAACGAAGAACTTTGTAAATGGAGTAGAGTGGGGAATATGTATTGCCAATGTCATGGCCTATTGAATGGATCATAAAGTTGATACAAGTTTTAGAGAAACCATTAAGCTTCATTAGATGCTAAGATACCTATTATTCGCTCAACAAAAGGTGTTTCACACCTTCCATAATATTTCTTAGTTACTTCGTAAATATGTACGACATTCTAGTAATTTAGTTTTAGGTCATATGCTTGTATTTACATACATTTATGATATAACCAACTTCATTAGGTGAGGTGGTCAGGGGTATCTTTTAAATCCTTTATGTAGGTCCCGAAGGTGAGTTTTTCCCAATGTCTCGGGTTCGAGTCTTAGGTTTCTCATCTCAAGGTATTTTCCATAAGGAGGGTGTTGAAAGTCTAGCAAATCGGCTGGTTAAAATTGCCTCCAACACGTTTAAATCAAAACTAACGTTAAAAAAAAGGAAAAAGTGATAAATTTCTCCTACCAATCCTCCTAAGAAATCCTCCTAATATATCCACTTGTTAACACATGTAATCCACTAATTCTCTTTCCTAATCTCACCCGCTGATTTCCCACATGTCACGATCATATTAATTAAGAGGATTTCTAGGCTAAACAATTAGGAAGATTGATCATTACCCTAAAAAAGGGAAATGATTAATCCTCCTAACAAAATAGCCTAAAAATTCTCCTAATTATTGGATGGTGACATGTGGAAAAATCAGGGGGCAAGATTAGGAAAGAGAATTAGTGTATACCACATGTCACCTTCTTAGAGTGTTAGGAAAATTTTTAGGCTATTTTGTTAAGAGGATTAGTCATTTTCCCTAAAAAAACATACATTTATGATATGATTCTATATAGGGAAAAATTCATAAAAAGGTAACCTTTTTACACAAATTTTATATTAAAAGGAACCTATTTTGTTTTCGTCTATTTAAGAGATCTCATTTCTAAAAATTTCACAATAAAGAGAACGTTGTTAGATTTTAACTATCAACATAGCATGCCACGTCATAAAAATGTCTACGTGGACTACTGAGTTTGCGTGTACACATCATCATCATCTTCACAAGTTTTTTTCCGACGACTTTTCCGGTTACACCATGTTTCCCATCATCATCTTCTTCCCCCTCCATTGTTCTTTCCAAATTTTCCTGTCAACCATTTTTCATTTTTTGTCCAACCCAATTTTATTTATTCCCGCAAAATCACAAGTTTGGAAAATTTAAAACATCAATATTTCATATATAAACATATGGTAGAAATCTATATGAATATACATATAAACATATACGAGTGGAAATCTATATCTATTTCAATCAGTATTTCTAAACCCCCCTCGCCACAGTTCGTTTTTCCGGCGGTTCGTTTTTCCGATGAGATTTCTGGAATGTAAAATTGGCAAGGGTTTGTAAGCATTTGAAAGGTGAATTAATTACAACCAGTTTCATGTATTTGAACTTTAAGAAACGCAAGAGAATCACAAAAATACTTTTTCCGGCAAGTTGTTAGGTTTCCCGGCGAAGGCTAGATCGAGGTTTTCTTTTAGTCAGGGTTTGTACGAACAGTAACAGTAAAAAGAAAGAAAGTCACCGGAATCAAAAAAAGGAGAGCGAGAGCGAGAGAGGGAGAGAGAGAGAGGGAGAGAGAGAGAGGGAGTCCGGCGGTGGAGGTTGTGGCCGGAATATAGAAAAGGGAGAGGTGTGTCGAGACAAAGAAAGAAGAATAGTAATATGTACTCTAGTATATGATACTCGTATATATAAACAGATATATAAATTTAGTCCACATCTGTTTTTTTCTAACGACGTGGCTAACTGGCCTTGAAGTTAACGATGTTTGACGTTAAAAATTAACGATATTACCATTGCGAAATTTTTAAAAATGAGATCCTTTAAATAGACGAAAGCAAAATAGATTCCCTTTAATCAGAAATTTGGGTAAAAAGGTTACCTTTTCATGGATTTTTCTCTTCTATGTACCAAGGTTATTAATTTATTACATTATATTCTTCAATCGGGTTTCATCCTATTTTCCCACAGAAAAACAACATTCTGCTATATTAGAAACTAGGAATTTCATGCCGCCCAATGGGTGACATAGGTTTTTGAAAACATTTATGTTTATGAGTGGGGTTAAAAAAAACCATAAATTTATAGGCGACAAAAAATATTAAAAACTAGAAGTTTAAAAATACAAAAGAAATGTAATAAACCAAAAAATAAAAATGAGAAAAAAAAATAAATACGAAAACCAAATGAAGAAGTTATAAAAAAACAAATGTTACATGTAAAAGAGGTATAAAAACCAAATATTTAAAAGAATATAAAAAACCAAAAAGTAGAAAATTAAAAAAATATATAGGTTTTTAAAAAATTTATAACATTTTAAAAAGTTATAAAAAAAATAAATACAATAAAGGTAAAAAAAAAGTTACAAATTACAAAACATTAAAAAAAATTATATAAAGTTAGGGGGTTGAACTAATAAAAAAGAAACAGTAGGGATAGAAAAATAAAGGAAAAAAGAAGGAGGGACCAAAATGCAAATAATCTATTACTAAATAAAAACAAAAAAACTTTTTTGGGGGAGGAGGGATCGAACCAGGGACCTTCCCTTTAGAGGGCAAGGTCTTTACCACTGAACCAAACTCAAATTTTTGTTCACATTTTACATATGTTTTATTTATACAAAAAATGCAAATAAAAACAAAAGTTACTGTTCACATCCATTTGCTTTATTATAGTAAGTAATTAATGTCACCGGCATGTTACTAACGGCTAAATTTCACCATTTCCAATTTTCCATCAAATAAAACATATCTTGTACCAACTATTCCACCATATATGAATTATAATTAGTATACAATCAAGTACTTCACCTATTTCATCACAACAATCTCTATACTAAACTAACATGCCCGCATAATGCAACGACAGTAATGTAATGGTGACGTCGACAACATATGCTGGTGTCGGCGAGTTGTGTAGGCTATTGAAGTAAATGTAACTGATATAATGATTAATGTAGTTATTTTAAGAGTTAAGGGACTCGTGGTATAATCAGTACCGACTTAAACTTTCTGGAGGCCTTAAGCAAGATTAATTTTGGGGCCTAATTAATTAAGATACAAATTAAAGTAAATACCATAAAGTAAGGGAAAAAAAGTACTTTATCTTATATACTAGGCTGCTATGTGAAAAGAACGCGAAGAAGCAAAATTTTGCACCATCTTTATAAGAAAGTCTTTCATATAATTTTTATATATATACATACACATAAGTGGATTTGTCTAGGAGCTGTGATTTATATATACATACACATAAGTGAAAACAAAACTAATTTGTGAGTTTTAATTTCGAAATGTGGATTTGTGATGAAAATTTTTTTTTTATCATGTAATTGAAGTCCAAGTTCATCAAATATCTTGATGTGGTTTCCTCTAGTGAATAATATGTAGTGATGGAAGATAGATATAAAGATATAGAGATATTGATCTAAGTGGTGTAAGTGATGATAAACTGAAGTACTTATTGTTGCTTCAAAGTTTTATGGTGGTTTAGTAAAGAAATGGCAGATCTTGTATATGATATGAATTTTGTTTTTTAAAGGTGTGCAAAAATAATAAATGAGGTGGAAATAATGCGGTGTATACGAATGAGGTAGAATATACACGTGGAATACAAATTAAAACAAAATGTATAGTGTTAACCGGATACCTGTTGTAAAGGTAAACTAGACCTACAGCAGACGTTATTGTCAAGTTTAATCCCATAAAAGACGCGTTTTTTATTCTAGCCCCCAAAAAAGTTTTTTACAAGTTTAAGTACTTTCTAAGCAATTAGCCCCCCCCCTATAATTACATTAACCTGTTAAAGGTCATTTTCTATTATTAATTATAGTGTGGAAACCTTGAAATAGTTTGTATTATCGTGTGGACAACTAAAAGTGAGCTAGACTCTTTTTTGGTTGGGCTTCAAATTTTTAGTTTATGGATCGGGGTGTGAAACTGAACTGAATAAATATGTATTATAAAAATTATTTTATTTTTGAAATGGTATTATCCTATTTAAAATGAATTCAACACAAATATCATACATTTTAATTAAGTTCATTTTCTATTTGCCAGATGTATTTTTTATGTATACAAAAAAGTAGCACAAATTCCAACCATGATATTTAGTCAAAGCTTAGATAAGAGGATAAGGAGAGATAATGATAAGAAGATAATGAAATCTAGATTGCATTGTTTATTTCACTTTTGTATCTATAAAGATAAGAGGATAAGGAGAGATATAGATAAGAAGATAAGAAAAATCTAGATTGCATTTATTGTTTATTTCACTTTTCTATTTATATAAAAAGGTTTTAACATGTAGTCATGTTATCCAAAGTTTTCTTCCTCTGAACTTTTTTTAATCAAAAAATAAGCCAAGTGACCACATTCTTTCATATTTCGTTTTAGAAAGCAGCTTTTTCTATTATTTGAGTTAACCTCTATCTTGATGGAGTCGGACTTCAATAATCTTCAATGTATTTATTCAACTTCCGACCATGATTTCACCGTTTAATATTAGGTAAGCTATATAATCCATGTTTTATTAGTCTTAAATTTGTAAAAATTTGGAAAAAGAGTGAGAGTATACCGCGGTTATAATGTTTTACGTAATTTTAGTTGCAGAGTACTTTCACTTTTAGCTTTACGAAAATTGGGTATGTAATTTAATTAAGTAGTTAAAATGGTGTTCATGGTTATCCAATTTGTATATGTCTCCAACATCAAATTTAATTGATGTAAAAAGGTGATGGAGTGAACAAACATAGGAAGGTAAAATAAATTTTTTCTTTTCCCTTATATTGTCTACTTTCTAAATCCTGGAGTGGAGTATGGTAATATGCAACAGACTTTTTTTTTTCAAGGGAATTTAAATAGTTAAACATCGTAAAAAAATGTCTCGTGTTGGATGACTCTTGTATTAGTTCATGCTATTCTGATTTATGTGATTTTTCATTTAATGAAATTTGCCAGGTTTTCTTTGACGAAGACCACCTCATTGAAGCAGCAACCGAAGTGATCAAGGTACAAATTTTTTTTATTTCTTTCCAAACATGGGTATCAAAGTTGTCTTGTTACTTTGTATGTTTCAGCATTCTGCAATCTTGCTTGTTCAGTGTACTTGAAAGACTTGTCAATTCTCTTTTTGAGTGTATTTACTTTTGGAATGTCTGGCTTGTATAAAGACCGCTCTTCCCAAAATTTGTATTTTGTTTTAGTTCAATCAATTAGCTTTTGACTGATTGTGTGCTGTGCTGGAAGCCTGGAATTGTTTTCTTGCTGTTATCTAAATGGCCATTTACAGACCCAAAGGCATTAAACTAGTGCTACCTTTTAATAAGCGACAGATTCAGCCCTAAGGGGTATTAAACTAGTGCATTCAAGTTTTTCTATTCTAGATATATGTATATGGTGGGCCCAACCTGGCATGCCCTGTCCCGTTATCTAACACGTTCATTTTGCAAGCTCTATGGTTTGCCAAATATGGTTCAGAGCTACAGTATGTGTTTCTTAGTCAAGGAGAGTGGGTTTGAACTTTTAACCTGAGACATTTTTCGTCACTAGTTGCAGGATGGTGACGCATGTCATGATGGTTCAGACTGTCATTATGTGCCTTGGGATCAGATGTCCCCTCCGTTGCTCAGTGGTGAAGGTGCTAGTCAAAGATGGAATGAAAATCGTACCTAGGCAGCCTTTGTATATTAAAGATAAATTAAAAACGGAGGTCTGATATCCAATCATAAAATCATCCATCCTCCCTTTAATATGGTCCTTTAAATGATAAATATCTATCTCGTCACACCCTTAATGTTTTTGTGTCTTGTTCTATGGTCCGTTAGGACATTATTAGGCTCATTTCTAGTTGTCCAAGACCAGAATCAGCGACTCGTAGGATTTTGGAGCTGAACCATTGTTCACGTGTTGGTATTTTCTTAATGGAAGATGTGTTAATGGACCAGGATGGTGCTGATCCAGATAGCATTCCATTGGCAGGGCTTCATAAACAAAATGTTCGGAGATGGTATAAAAACTTCAAGAACTTTGATTATGTAATGGACCACACGGATCATTTTTATTCGGCACAAGATCCTGCAATGAACCAGGTAAGCCTGTGTACATTTGACTTAATAATAACCTGTTGCTTATCTTTCATCATGTTCACACACACACGTCTATATGTTTCAGATGCCAGAAGACTGGGCTGGCAAGATACACGGAGAGTTGAGGATCCTTGAGGAACAGTTACCTAGTATGCTGCTTTCATATATCAGTTCACTTTTTATTTATTTAATTAGTTTTTTTTAAGTTTATCATATAGCTAAGCATGTAATTCTAGCTCAATGATTGACACATTGGGGTTATGTTTACAGAGACCATATATGTGATATGTGAGGGCTTATGAATCGAGGATGGATCTTTTAAGAGCGGTAATCATCGGACCTGATGGTACTCCTTATCATGGGGGTCTCTTCTTCTTTGATGTGTGTTTCACAAGCAACTATCCTGATAGCCCGCCTGTATGCCATTCTCTTCTTCATCTTCTTATATGTACTCGAGGCTTACATGTCAATTAGACTAAACCTATTAAATGAATTTGTTTCAGCTTGTGCATTATCACTCTGGTGGTCTGGTTATTAATCCAAATCTATAAAAGTGTGGTGAGGTCTGTTTGAAGCTTCCTACTAAAAGTGGTGGGTGGGAGTTGATGTGGGTGCCTGGCACTACGACTATGCTCTAAAGTCTGGTCTCCATACATAATCAGATTTTGAAGGCCGATCCGTTGTTCAATGAACCTGCATATGCAACTATGAAAGGCTCTTTTGACAAAGAATATGCTTCATTCCTATACAATGAGACTGCTTTTATTAAATCACTGAAAACAATGTTGTATACCATGAACAAACCACCCAGGGTAAGATTTCGAGTTTTTTCCCCCTTCGTTCCCTTCTACTTGTTTAGTATGTTTATCTAATGAGATGATGTTGGATGCCCGCAAAACTTTGAGAAATTTGTGGCCGCTCATTTTCGCATTCGTGCCCGTGATATTCTTCTTTTGGCGCGGAACAAGCAGCTCTATTCAAGCACGTTCCTGAAAGATTTGCGTGCATGCATCAAACCACTTGTAGCTGCATTTAACAAAACCAGGCCACAGGAGCAGAAAATAAGACTTAGGGAGAAAGAAGAACAGTAATTGAAAGACATACTTGCAACTTGGGTGAATGGATCAGGGATATTTTTATGTTTATTTTGATGACCGTAGTAGGGTCTTAGATGTTACAATCTTTTGGTTCAGGTTTGAATGCTTTGAACTTATTGTTCTTGTCTGTTCATTGCTAGCAAAGGTATCTCTGTGTTTCTTTTCCTTCTTTGATTTCACATAATGGAGGAACTTTCGAATCTTATCCGATCTAATGGGTTCATTTTTTTTTTATATAAAACATCTTGTTCCCTCTAGTATGTTATCATTTTCTACTTTCAATGATTCAAGTTTTTGATTTTTTTGGGGGTTTGTGATTTGTAATCTACACGTTTCAACTGATGTATGTGATTTGTATGTTTCCAAATCTCAATATCAACAGTATAATATTAATATGTACCAAGCAACTCCGTATATCTCCTTAATAAATAAAGTTTTGTTTTTTAATTGCATCTCTTGTTTGAGTAAAATCTTCTAGTTCCTAAATCTAAAACGTGTTTAGGCGGCCAAAAAGCTGTCTAGACAGTTCTCCTCTCCCGAATCACGAAACTTTCAAAGCGGAGATAATATTTATAAGGGAGTAGAGTTTGGTTATTTTTATTACTTTTAATAGCCGCGTTGTGGCGGGATTGTTAAAAATCGGCTGTTTAGTGTGGTGGTACGCTTTGTGTTGCGTGAATTTACAAACAAAACAAAAGGTTGATAAAAATTGACATAGCTTCAAAATCAAAATTAAAGTTTATCGTACATAAACAATCCATATGAAAAACTTTATTAGAAAATCAACATTGTATAGTTGAGTATAACCAAACACGAATACGCTACAGGTGTTGTAAATAGAGCTGAACCAGGCCCAGTCAAGTTAAATCAACATTGTATAGTTGAGTATAACCTGACTGCTCGTCCTCTGTTCCATTCCGATTCTAGAAGGCTGACTACTGCACACTTAAGAGTTCCAGATTTCTGCTTGTGTTCTGTTCTACATTACTGCGCAACCTTTGTTTTGATCTTGTACATGACACATTGGATAGGCCATCCAGACGATGATATAACTATGTCTACCTGTTCAATGCAAATTTATGGATTTAAGAATATATACATTGATGCAATTTGGTGTTGCAGGCAAGACCTCTGAATGGTTAGCATAGAAGACATATTTGATCCCTAAGAATAAAGGTTGCAACCGTAACCATTTTCGTATAGTTAATAAATTTTGGACTACGTACGGTTTAATGATTCACATTAGTCTAGCAAAAAACTATGAGGAGATTATAATGCAGTCAGGTGTCACTTACGTGACAATGAACCGATGTAGCTGGTTTTGTTCCTAATTAAATTACCAACGGCTTCTGATTAAAAATGGTTTTTGAACCAAGACGACTAGCTGGACCAAGTGCATAGTTAAGGGATTTACAAAGAGCTTAAGAGCACATGTAACAAGCATTAATTATTATTATTATGTAGTATATTCTTCTTGGGACTAACATTATACATTAATTAACTTAATCGTCAGGGCGACACGTGTCCTCCCGATGGTCTCTTGAGGCCATACGCAGGGAAGGGGTCATGCGGCCTAGCTTCAAAGGTTGCTGGAAGGTAACATCATAAGGCCCTTTATACACCATATGTTGAGGACGGGACGGATCATGCAAGTGTACACTATCACATAGTATATATACATATGAGTCTTAAATGTATTTAATTCTATTGTATTTATGTCGTATATATCTGGTCGTATTAAGAATTCTCGTATTTTTTAGACGGTAGTGTTGTCAATATAAACTTCATTTATATATTGTAATTAATAGTTTGTAACTTTTGTATCTCGACATCTTGCCAAAATGATTGACCGATTAATATATAAAAGTTTTTGCTGTTAAATAAAAAGTATAGTTAATTATTTTTACCCTTTTAAATGAGTTTCTAATGTAGGATTTTAAGGAGTTAAAACACTTGGTCAGCTGCGACTTTTATCATTCAGCAATAATAAGGACTTTTCGAATGAAAAAACTTTAATGGAGTAGAGTGGGGAATTTGTATTGCAAATGTCCATGGCCTAGCTATTAGATGGATTATAAAGTTGATACTATTTCTAGAGAAACTATTTCAATTCTAAGCCTCATTAGATGCTAAGATTCCTTTTATTCACTCAACAAAAAGTTTTCACAACATCCATATTATTTCTTCGTAACTTCGCAAATATGATACAACATTATACTCGTAGTAAATTAGTTCTAGGTCATATGCTTGTATTTGCATACATTATGATATGATTTTATATATATAGCGAGGTTATCAATTTATTACATTCTATTCTTTCAATCGGGTTTCATTTTGTTTGGTCACAAAAGTCACCATTTTGGAGTGTGAGAAATTCTTGTCATTGGCATGTAAGTAACAACTATAATTCACCAATTCCACCAAATAAAACATTATCTAATCCACCATATATGAATCGTAATTTATACGCAATCAACTACTTCACTTAAATAAAATAAAAAATTAAAATTAAAGGGAACACATACAACCATATATATATATTGCAAAGATCATTATGTAAATCAAGTTCACCCAACCACCCAGTCACTATGTCAGATGATGGCTCGACCAATTAATCCTGATTCACAAATGAGCTTTTCTGATTAATGATATAAAAAAATCAAAATGAAAAGAGAAAGATAAGAAAAATTAAGAGGATTAGATTGAATATTATATAAAATAAGTTACTTTTAAATAGTTGGAATAACTAGATTTTAGGTCCGTGTCTTATACACGGCTTGCGGCGTTATTAATATTCGATGTTAATTTATTATATTTTAAAATTTAATATTTTATTTTGAGTAATAAAAACTTGATCTATATATCAACACTTTAAGTTTTATATTGATATATTTTTAAAAATATATTCATCGAATTTGTTTACTGTGGCATACTTAGCGATATTTGAATATTACAAAATATAATATGTCCATCAAAGTTGTAAATTGTGACATATTTAGTGATATTTGAACATTAAAAAATCATAATTATATTTTTATATGCTTTATTTTTCTTACATGCTTCATGATAATTACTAAAAAACTTCAATAAAAAATAATAGTATAATTATTCTTAAAATCTTAATATATTTACATCAAATTCTATTTATTTTTAATTAATTAACTTTATATTTATATGATAAAACATATGGATATATATTAGTATAATATATTGGATATATATTACTTATTTATTTATTGGATAAATATTACTGTAGCTGTTATTCTATCAGATATATATTAGTTATTATTTTTTTTTCTATTAAAGTTATTGGGTAAAAAGTGTAAATTTGTGATGGAAAACAAAAAAGTATAAATTAAATTCAAAATTAAAAATGAAAGTCAACTTTAAGAAATCGAGAGTTGTGATTGGTAGATAAGTTATTAGAGCAACTATGATTTAGCATAATAAAAAGATTTCGACCCATTTTGAAAAACAAAAATTGGTTTGCAATGGTAAAAATCTTTTGTAATGGTTTTTTTTCATAAAAAAACCTTTTTTAAATTGTAATGGTTTGTCATGTATGAAAGATGCATTGGGCCTGATTTGGGTCGTAACTCGTAAAACACCTTTATAGATAAAAGAAGGCCCAACTAGTTTGGGCTGTGGTAAGTCGGTCTATCTCATTGATTCAGAGGCATGGACTTGAAAAAACAAACACTCCATATACACGGGATTTATATAACTTATCAGTGTCATCTACGTATCTTTTCCGGTTATGTGTTGCTGTCATACAGCACTAAAGTATCGGATTTATCCGAATTTTGAAAACCCCGATAACACAAAATCCGATCCATTAGCATTCCTTTATTAACACTTTGCTTTTATAGCAAAAAACACGGTACCCATAACGAACAAAGTCATTTTTAAAAATAGAAATAAGCTATATTTAGATTCTCATGAAGCTGCCAAGAATGATCTATGAAGTTTCATGGCATTGCATGGTTACGTTTTATGTGGTAATCACTCTATATATATACATAACATAACTCATGTAGGTTTATATACGAGTAATATATACATTCACTCGATCTGATCATATATATTCTCAATTTGATCCTTAACATTAGCAAAACAAATAATATGGTTATTCAGCCACAAGACATTGGCATCATGCTTAGCAGCTTCACAGGAGCTAGGAAACGATGGCGTCGTGCATACTATACTATATATTTTTCCAACACCTTGGTCTCCATTGCCAAAAACGTCGTCTCCAAGTCACTCCCCGTTTCTGAATTAATTGGAAAACCGGGGTATTCTGTCATTGATGTCGTCGTTCCCAAGGTTAGTACTTGTATCAATGAGTCACCGGATCATGCTTCCAGTTTTGAAAGCATTGATCAGACAATGCTCATTGATACTCTAAAAAATAAAGACTTGGATACGCTTTCCAAGTTTGATGGTGTCAAGGGCTTAGCAAAAGCCCTGGACACTAATCTCGAAAAGGGATTAGACGGGCATGATTTAGATCAACGGAGAAACGTTTTTGGTTCAAATACTTATAAAAAAATGCCTCCAAAGGGGCTGTTTTATTTTGTGGTAGAGGCTTTTAAAGATATTACTATTCTTATACTCTTGGGGTGTGCTGTTCTTTCTCTTGGTTTTGGTATCAAAGAAGAGGGACTAAAAGACGGCTGGTATGAGGGAGGAAGTATATTCCTTGCAGTCTTTCTGGTTATTGTTGTATCCGCGATAAGTAACTTCAGACAAGAGAAGCAGTTTGAAAATCTGTCGAAAATAAGCAATAATATCCAGATTGATGTTCTTAGAGAAGGCAGAAGACAGAAGGTGTCAATATTCGATATAGCAGTAGGCGACATTGTTGTGTTAAAAATAGGAGATCAGATTCCAGCAGACGGGCTATTTGTAGATGGGCATTCGTTGTTAATCGACGAGTCAAGCATGACTGGTGAGAGTGAGCAAATAGAAGTTAACGCCATAAGTAACCCGTTCTTATTCTCTGGTTCCAAAGTGGCTGATGGGCATTGTCAGATGCTTGTGCTATCAGTTGGAATGAACACGGGGTGGGGGAAGATGATGAGCTCCATTACTGGCGATAACAACGAGCAAACGCCATTACAAGAACGCCTCAACAAACTAACTTCTTCAATTGGAAAGGTAGGTCTTGCAGTTGCTTTGTTAGTTCTTGTAGTTATGTTAAGTCGTTACTTCACTGGATACACTAAAGATGAATATGGTAACCAAGAGTATAATGGAAAACGAACGAGTGTCAACAAAATACTTCATTCTATTACGGGTATCTTCTCGGCGGCTGTGACCATTGTGGTAGTAGCTATTCCTGAAGGTCTACCGCTAGCCGTCACCCTCACACTTGCATACTCAATGAAGAGAATGATGCGTGATCAATCCATGGTCAGAAAGTTATCTGCTTGCGAGACCATGGGTTCAGCCACTGTTATATGCACTGATAAAACCGGAACATTGACAATGAACCAGATGACTGTAACAAAGTTCTGGCTCGGTCTACAGTTTATTGAACAACGTACTTCCAATGTGATTGCGCTACAGGTTCACGAACTTCTCCAACAGGGAGTCGGGCTTAATACTACAGGTTCTGTTTTCAAATCTGCTTCACAAACAGTACCTGAAATCTCCGGCTCTCCAACTGAAAAGGCTATTCTATCATGGGCTGTTGTGGATTTGGATATGGATATGGAGAAACTGAAACAAGATTCAACTGTAATTCAAGTTGAGACGTTCAACTCAAAGAAAAAAAGAAGTGGTGTCCTGATCAAGAGAAAAGACGATAACAGCGTTCATGTCCACTGGAAAGGAGCTGCAGAGATGATACTGACAATGTGTTCAAAGTATTATGATAGCAATGGTTGTATACATATGATAGAAAGTGACTCGAAAACTCGATTGGAGCGTATAATTGAAGGAATGGCAGCCAGCAGCCTTAGATGCATCGCTTTTGCACATAAGCAGGTTCAAGAAGGTACTACATTAAGCGAGGAAGGGTTAACATTGCTAGGGATTGTTGGGTTGAAGGACCCGTGTAGGCCCGGAGCCAAGAAAGCTATTGAAACTTGCAGGTCTGCTGGGGTTGACATAAAGATGATCACTGGTGACAATGTTTTCACAGCAAAAGCGATAGCCGCAGAATGTGGAATACTTGAATCCAGTGAAGAAGTATGTGACGCGGAAGTGGTGGAAGGTGTACAGTTTCGTAATTTTACAGATGAAGAAAGAATGGAAAGAGTTGACAAAATCCGTGTGATGGCAAGATCTTCTCCTTTTGACAAGCTTCTGATGGTGCAGTGCCTGAAACGTAAAGGTCATGTGGTTGCAGTCACGGGTGACGGGACAAACGATGCACCGGCACTCAAAGAAGCTGATATAGGACTTTCAATGGGGATTCAAGGGACTGAAGTAGCAAAACAAAGTTCGGACATTGTGATATTAGATGACGATATTGCCTCTGTTTCTACTGTATTGATGTGGGGACGGTGTGTTTACAACAACATTCAGAAGTTTATTCAGTTTCAGCTTACCGTAAATGTTGCAGCTCTTGTCATTAATTTCATTGCAGCCGTTACTTCTGGTGTCGTTCCCTTAACAGCTGTTCAACTGTTGTGGGTGAATCTGATCATGGACACTTTGGGTGCCCTAGCACTAGCAACAGAACGTCCCACCAAAGAACTCTTGAACAAGCCTCCTGTTGGTCGGGTCGAGCCTCTGATCACAAACATAATGTGGAGAAACCTATTAGCACAATCTCTTTTCCAGGTAACAGTTCTATTGATCTTTCAGTTCAGGGGTAAGGCAATCTTTAATGTAAATGAGAGAGTTAAAAATACTATTATCTTCAATACGTTCGTCCTATGCCAAGTGTTTAATGAGTTCAACTCAAGGAAGCTGGAGAAAAGGAACATATTCAAGGGGATTCATAAAAACCGATTGTTTCTTGGAATCATAGGGATGACCTTAATTCTTCAGGTTGTGATGGTTGAGTTTTTGAAGAACTTTGCGGATACTGAGAGATTAAATGGACTACAGTGGGGAATATGTATTGCC
Organism: Erigeron canadensis; assembly: GCF_010389155.1. Taxonomy (NCBI): domain Eukaryota; kingdom Viridiplantae; phylum Streptophyta; class Magnoliopsida; order Asterales; family Asteraceae; genus Erigeron; species Erigeron canadensis. Next base: position 34,653,965 of record NC_057767.1, read on the forward strand.
ATTGCAGCTCTATCGTGGCCTATTGGATGGATTGTGAAGTTGATACCAGTTCCAGAGAAACCATTTTTAAGCTATATCAGACGCTAAGATCTGTATTCGTTCAGCAAAATCTTTTGACATCATTAAGATTATTTCTTGGTAACTTGCATCAATATAGTAATTTAGTTTTCTGTCATGTATTTACCTATACATACTGATTCTATAATAGTAATACTTAATTTTTATGTTCTGTTCCTTCATTCGACTTCATCCTACGAAAAATGGGATCACTGAGTACATGACTTCTAAATTCACACCATAGGCAAAGATCACTCAAGCAACTTAATTTGATCTTGATTAACTAAGGAACCAAATTCAGCAATCTGCAGTGTTTGAGAATAAGATCAAATACTTGCAAATGGTATGCAACTAACTACTACACTTCCCTAATTCCACCAAATAAAAACCAAATAAAGCATATCTAATTCAGTGATTTGTGACTAACATAATAGATAAATAAAACTTTACCAACCAGTGTACTCAGATGGTGGCCTGACCAACTAATCCTCATTCATGAATGAATTTTTCTTTCAAATCAAGCATGTCATTGCAACTATTGTAATAGGAAACTAGTATATTGGTTAGTTTTTTAAAATTCACAAAAGAATTCAGAATATATTGACTGTACGTAACCGTTTTTACTACACAAGCTTGAGCATTGTCAATCCTCTAACATCTTATTAACCAATCGAAAAACTCAAGGTTACCTTCATTTGACAATATTGAAGTCAGATAACTCGCGTTTAAAGATCATGTAGAGATGGCGTTGAAAGCTAGCTAGATCGAAGATAAGTTGGCTAATCAATAAAAGTATATCGATCAGCTAGCCATGTTATGTTGGGATAATTCCAGTTTCCTACAGGTTGAGACTTCGTTGCTGTTGGTAGCCCATCTGAAGAGCGGCCCATAAGGCTTATTAATCTCATTGAGCCCTTGATTAGTTGAACAGGCAGTTATTGCCTACTTGCCTAGGGGCGGTTAATTAATTTTTTAGTGATACTCGTATAATTTTACCCATAACTCATCAGAATAAAAATTCAGGTTAGGGTTATTTGAATTAGGTAGGATTTTGAGTATCCAAATTCAGACTAACTAGATGATTTATCTAACTTGTTTGTTAACACAAGGATTGAAAAACTATAATAAAAGTGGACAGAATTCGATACTTATAAGCAAAACCCCCTTTTTTTTTTATTTATTAAGTGACTGAATTGATTAAGTGATTAAATAAATAAATAATGTATATACGGATTAAGTCAATACAGTTGTTTTTTGTTTATTAAGTCATAAAAACAAACAATTTTGATGACTTAATGGATTTAAGTATTTTCAATTAAGTCATGACTTTTTCTATTAAGACATTAACAAACACCACTTTAGTGTAATATCATAAGAGTTATTTAATTCAGGTTAGAGTCATTTTTATTTATTTTTTTATTTATTTGAATGGCAAATTTGACATTTTCATATATCCAATCCTAATTTTAGAGAAACTCATGATGGCAAAACCGTGCTCACATAAATATTTGAACCCAAAACCTTTTAATCCCAGGCTCCGCCATATTTTCGTTGCAGCGAAAAAACAGTGGCAAAGCATATAAGCAAAGTTTATAGGGCCTAAATAATACGGAGTATGACTTTTTATACAATTTAAATTTTTCAAATTTTGTACATGTAATATTCTAATAAGTTATTAAGACCATAATAGTCATAAGGGGTGTGTATAATATCGTCATTGGCAATCCCTCGCTCATCATCCAGGAACCCACCTGAAGCGAACCAAGTGTCCGCAACGCTACTCTACCTAGAACCCATCCACGCTCTTGTACCATCATATCAAGCCAATTTCCCAAATGTGCGCCGTGGTGATTCTTATGATGGAGCTATGAGTGTCTTTATGAATTATGAACATATCACTATAATTGGGCCGAGCCCAAATCAAGCTATATACCAGGCCGGCGGGCCTTACAGTTATGGGCCTATACTAAGTTAACATTATATACACTGTTTCAATTCCAAATTTCCAAATTCCAATCAACATAATCTTTTCATATTCTTTTTGTATAATCAGATCATTGTTCTTAACAATTAGTGCTTCTGAAATTGCAAACGTACAAATTGATAAGAAACGTATTAAACTATTAATACCGATACTGGAATTTAAGAAGTATCATTACACGTAAAGGAGTCACATTTGAATTTCAAGTCAATTAAGAGGCAGATGACCGCTCAAAAAATAAACCATCATTTTTCTTCTTAATGTGTTTAAAAAAACTTACATGTAAATTATATTGTAAGCAAATAAATAAAAAGTTTAATAACAATCTTTTGGTAAAGAAGACAATCTTCAATTGGCTTGAAATATAATACCTCTTTAAGTACTTTCCTAGTAATTTGTAAAATAAAACATAAAACATAAAACAAAAACCCAATATTATCTTTTATGGGTTATCAATCTCATTATCCTATCATTTATGACAATGTATGGAGAGATTAAGATGTCGACAGTTTTATCATACATAAAACGGAGATGTTGCTTCCATTTCTAACCTAAAATATAAAAGAACCTTGACCTAAGTCTACAAGGCAAAAATGTTAATCATTAATTTATCCAAACCTTGCTTGTTTCATGCTAAATTGTCCATCAAATAAGTTTTATTTATATTCACATATATTCACATGTAAAATGTGAGTTCGATTCAAATATGGAAACAAAATAAAATTTAATAGGTGTACAGCTTAAAGTTTGGACCATATATATACATCTAACAATAGCATAATACCCGTGCATGTGTGCAATGCGAATAGCCAACTAGGTAATAAGCTTCTCACAGTTTCTTCATTTTTGACATTTGACAATAATATATATTCAATGATTTTTATCGTCTTTGATTTTCTTTTATGGTTTTTGACGGTGGTTCATGGTTGTCGGGGTTGGTGCATAAGAATAGAAATATAGTCTATAGCCCATAGGAGAGAATGTGATGTATCTTACGTTTATATCAGAAAAAAACTTAATCAATACACTTATGTTGTGTTGCTAAAAAAAATTTTTAACAACTTAGTTCAATTAAAATACCCTCGAATTATAACCAAATAATATGTTGGTTATATCTTAATATATATATATATATATATATATATATATAAAAAGTCAATTTATTTAGTAAAAAGTAATTCAATATGTTTTAGATTATTTTCATTTCATTTCATTTCCTAATTGAAAATCAGAAAACATATATATGACAAGTTATAAACACTTAAACTGGTCATAAAATGGGATGAATAAAGTGGTTGAGTAGTTTAATTAAGTTTTTTTAAAAGAAAAATATATATTAAGGCTTAAGTAGTGGGATCTATGTTCATTTTAAGTTTCGAAATATACATGAAAAAAAAGAGAATTTAGATGTTTTATAAAATAAGATAGTATAAATGTAGATATGAAATAATCGACTACACAATGTGTTTTAATTATGTTTCGGCTTACTTTCTCATCTTAATCTTATCAATTTTTATATGTGAAATACACATAGCCATATAATAAGTCATGTTTACAATATAATATAAGATAAAATAATTTATATTGCATGACTTTACCTATCTTATTATCTTAGGTACTGTTATGTTGGAAAAAAAAATTAAAAATTAAATCTTTGATTGTGATAAATATATATAACTCTGTGAATTTTATATAATCTCCATGAAATATTACTGCATGCTTTAACTAAACTTTCCTTATAATATAACGCACTTTCGTTGATAAAATAAATAAAATAATTAAAAAATATGAAGTATAGTTTTAATGTTGTAATTTGTGCAATTTAAAAAGTTTATATTCAATTCATACGTAAAGATATGTTTTTGTATATTATAACAAGCATCCATGATCTATTTTCCAAACCTTCACAATTTTCTAAACATATTCTTTGTCTTTAGTTTGCATTTACCACATGCTTTGATCAACTTCCAAACAAATCATGACAAATATAGCTACCCTAATTACGTTTGGCTTTATATATTGCAACCAAGTACAATGTACTTTCGGTGGGCCAAATTGATTATTGATGTTGTAACTAACATTGAGGTCTTAGCTAAACAGTCTAAGAGGTTTCTATAACGAGGAAATCGCGACAATAGCCAAATTTAATTGCGATCGTATCAAAATAGTTAAGTTTTTTTGGATTATTATAAAATAGCTATATAAATCGCAATAATCTGCAAATCGCAATAAGATCATGAGAATCGCAATATCGCAAGATCGCAATGAGATCTTGCATGATCGCAATGAGATCTTGCAAGATCGCAATGAGATCACAAGATCGCAATGAGATCATAGAATCGCAATGATATTTATTTAATCTTAGCCCTTGATTTTCAATTAAGGGTCAAGATCCTCCCAACTTGACTAGTCAAGTTGGGAAAACTTGAGGGAATCTCATTCCCATTTTTTATTATTCGCATCTCTTTATAACGTTTTGCTAGATAGTTACTTATGCGGCTATCTATAATATAACTAAAAGAGGGGGTTGGGGTACACTTGGCACCCATAATCCTCCTCCTTAAGCCTAATACTCTCTTCTCATTAATCCTCTATTGTGTGGGTATAAGTTGAGTATTATCTAAATATGAACGAAGGTATATCATTAAAAGTCTAGCAAAATGCTAAAATGCTATTACTAATTAAATACAAGTTATATGACTATATCTCGTTACAACTTACAAGGAATATACAACCATCGAAATAACTACCGTAGAAAGTTTTGATTACAAAATATAGTGCAAGTGACGCAAAACGCAATTTATAAATTATGAGGTTTATATACAGTAGTAGTCCTAATATCCATATGATGTACGGTAGCTATATAGATTGTATCATAAATAAATTCGAAAATGTCACATACATGATTCGTGTGTATGAAATAAATTATAATTAAAGTAAACTGATCATCGAAACTAAATTATAATAAACAGTAATGATAATAAATATAATATATGTTTAGTTAGAGTTTTTGAATTTACCTTATTATTATAAGTAATATAAGCAATAAGAATTGTAAAAAATAAAAAGAAATATTAATGAGAAAACGATCAATCAAATAAAATTATAATAGGTTTTGTACCTATAAGCCAATAGTTAGAGTTTAATTCTAAGTCTAATAAGGAATTTGAATCTATATAGAACTAAAAAAACTAATTTAATAAAATAAATAAATTAAAAAGACACATGTCGATTTAGGATTATGCCACATGTCATTTTAAAAACATCTCAATCATGTTTTAGTTTATGAGCAATGATTAATCCTCCTAATCAAATAGCCTAATAATCCTCCTAACTATGAGATGATGATTCAGGGGATAAGATTAGGAAAGAGAATTAGTGGATATCATATGTCACCTTCTTAATACTTAAAAAGATTATAAGGCTATTTGATTAAAAAGATTTATTATTTTCCTTAATTTATTGGTAGATACGAGTATATGATAACAATAACAATACAAACAAGATCCCTGGAATCTGTTTGCCGGCCCTAAATCCAAACAATTGTCAGCTAAAATTGTGAACAACTAGTGTCACTTGGTAATTTCCTTGGTAATATCAAAACTATACCAACCCACAAGTAGATAGATGGTCCAGTTTTTTTTTATCTTTTAAGATAATCTATCTTAAACATATAACATGTTCAGCCACATGTTAGACAATAGACACCGGCATATATGTACTTTCTATATAATAATTAACAATGATTATATTAATAATAAAAGGCAATGATAATGTATGATGATGATAAGTAAATTGAAGAATCTAAAAAGCGGGAAGCAAGGGTTGGGGCTTATGAAATCCTGTCACTAACAACTCTAACATGAACAATTAAGATTCCCACGCCATACATGTACTTGCACTTCCTCCCACATTTTATTTTTAACTTTTCTTTATCTTTTTTCTTACTTTGTTTTGTTAGTGTAAAAATCCCAAGAAAAAAAAATTAATACCATATATGTAATACTCCTATTTTTAATGCAATGTACAATGATAAAACCTGTAAACAAATTTGTTTGAACTAATAAAGTTGGGGTTTGCTAAATACAGCCCTTAGGGCTGTGTTTAAGGTGCATAAATTGTTTGTACATTTACCATGAAAATCAGGGGACGAACTTTTAATATGAAAGGTACAAGTTTTTTTTATGCACGTTATATAGTTATATGCATGGTCCAAAAAATGCTAGGCTATATATTAATTATAGAAACTAGTTTTCCCCAAATAAACAAAACTTAACTTGAAGAATGACAATAAATTTATTTTTTGGTAGCATCTTGACAAATCAAAAAATCCAACTAACTTTTTTCCATATAGAGGGTTGAAAAAGACTTACAAGGATTCCATCGTTCTTCCTTTAATCACATTCGGATGAAGATGTTATGCGAAATAATAACGCACACATTTGTGAAGCATAATAACAGGTGAAGATGCCACATGATCTGATCTTTCCTTTGGTTTTACAATTTCGACACCATATTTGATTTTGATATAAGGAAAAGTTTAGATCATGCTGGCAGCTTCATCTATTACCGATTCACGTTAACATATTCCATGGATTCTTGGTATTTGAGAGAGAAAGATAAGAGGGCGATCGAGAGCATGCAAGAGAGAGCAAAGGATTCTAAGGGTATATATAGAGAGAAAATTTATTAAGGAAATTAAATAGGTTGTAGTAATTGAATAAGATTTAAAAAAAAATTTACAAAAAGGAAGATACTCCTGATATTTTGTTTCCATGTTAGTAGGATAGTTGTACTATTTTTTAGTTTGATTTTGTTTGTTTTGTTGGTATATGGGGAACTTTCTTTTATTGATTCAGTTCAATTTCAATATATATTGTTAATTGTTATTATTAATTATATTTTAAAAATAGGTCAAAACCCATTATCATTCTATACATAATACATGTAATTATTTTTTAGCTTATAAAACAATTTGTATATTTACTCTGTTATACTTGTACAAACTAAAAGTAATTTAAACTTTTTTATTGAATAAATTAAGGTCTATTTAAATCGTATTGGTTAGTAAAGAAAAAGAAAGAAAATAGTGGTCCAAAGGAGACAGGTTGAATATTGTCACACCCACGCCACCTCTCGCCCCCATGCAGACAACTTATTAGCGACCTTCTCTATAATTACAGCCTTTTTCTTAATTATCTTTTCCTCACGGCTTATGGCTTGGGACCACGTCTAATGCTATTATATTTCAATTCATTTTCAACTTTTTTATAAGTAATGACTAATAAGCCACAATTTAGTTGAAGGTATTTATGGTTTTATTAATTTTGTTCATCATTTATCTTATAGTATTATTGGACATTAATTAGTAAGTATTATCATCTTCAAGATAATATTGATTAATGTAGATATATAACATAATTCATATATTCGAAAATGGGCCAAGGAACATGCTTATATAATCTTATGGCGCGTTTGGTTCACAGAATGTTTTGGGAAGGAATTGAATTTTTTAAAGGAATTGGAATTTGAAGTAATAGAATTTGACGGAATGTTTTTGATTTTTTGAAAATTCAAGTGATGGAAGGAATGAAATTCCTTCCTCCATCCCCAAAGAATGGAGATTCCATCAAATGATGGAATGTTTACATTCCTATGGAATGAGATTCCCTCTTCTTTGTGCAACCAAACGCACTAAGGAATGAAATTCAATTTCAATTTCATCAAATTCCATCAGATTTTGTTAACCAAACGCGACCTCTTAGGGTAATGATCATCTGTACATGATTACCTTTTGATCAATACATTATTAACTATATTAAAATATGGGAAAGTGAAGGTGGTGTTGTTATGCACCCAAGTTAAGTGAAATTTCTCTCACATGTTGATTTTTTTAATCCATAAAAAATATGAGGGACAATTATTAATTTATTGTACATTAAATATTAAAAAATTAGTTTGTGAGAAGGATTTTACCCAACTTAGGTGTATAACAACACCACCTTTACTTTTACATTAAAATATTATAATGTATAATAATACATAACATAGTTTCTGGTATACAATTAAAAAATGTTAGATGTTTCATCTTAATAGTAAAGCTAGTGTTTCATCTCTTATTCTTCCTTATATGTACGCATAAGAACTCAGAATTTTAGGGGGTGTTTGGTACAATGGAATGAAATGGATGAAAAGGAAATGAGATAGACTTCTTATGTTTGGTTGCAATGGATAATAGAAAAAATTTGTAGAGAATGGACGAGATTGAAAAATATATGTATATATAAATATATATATATATATATATATATATTGTTTTAATGATGTTATATATATTAAATTTAATATTTATTTAAAATTTTGTATTTTTCATATATTCATTATCTACTTGTACCAACGACAAAATCTATTCTCTTTTCAAATACCTATTATCTTTTTCTCACTATATTCATTCTATATTACATTTCCATTTTTTTTTATTTACTACCAAACACCCCCATAGTCTATTTTACATTAACAAAAACCCAATTTTAGAGTTTGGCGTTAGGCCCAACAAAACAATTGAGACACACATGAACATACATAATATATTTATTTCTACTACATTATAAAAATAATAATATTCTCTCCTAACACTTTTTAACACTCTCCTCGTAAAAATGTCTTCATACGAAATGACCATTTTAACTTTAATGAATTAATTAATTTTTTTTATTCATTAATTTAAACATTTTCACTAAAAATATTTATACTACCCTTAATGAAGAATAATTTACAACATAGACGTATCAACTTCTAAAATAATTACACAACCTCTTTTACATTAATTATATTTTTACAATAATAACCACACCGTCACCACCAGTCACGCCACCACCACTACCAACTACCGCCGCCAATACCACACCGCCATTACTACACCACCGTCGCATTGTGCGGATAAAATGCTAGTTTGTTTATAAAAAATGAACAAGAAAAGAAAATAGTTGTTTTATGATGATGATTACATTAAACTTTGTTATAGTTATACGGAGTACAAAACATATCCGAATAAGAACACATGAGAGTTTTTATTACTTTTGATTTAGAATATAGAAATTTGAAAATAAAATTCAAGGGCTTGATCATTACTTATTACATGTATATCGGAGTTTTTTTTTTTTTTAATTAGTTTCTCTTAACCAAGTAGAAATTTAAAATAAAGGTGAAAGATTTAATCCTACTACCTGTATCTCGATGCCATCACATACGGCAAAAAACGATATTATGGCCTGTATATTTGGCACAAGTTTTTCAATAGCTTTTCATTTTAAAATAAAAGCTCTTAAAGTATTAAAAAGTTTTGTTTGGATGCAACTAGCGTTAGCTTTTATTTGAAAATAAAAACTCCAAAATGAAACGTTAATTGAAGTAGCGTTTCAAAAGTTTTAATTTTTTAATCTTTAGAGGTTACACAAATACCTTTTGAAGTTACAACTGCAACTTCCATACTAAACACTTTTAAAAAATAAAAGTTAAACCTAACACATTTGTTTAAAAACTATAGTTTCCAGATCCAGTTAAAATATACAATTACAGTTAACAATTACAACTACTTTTGTGAGGTGTAATATAAAACACTGTGATTTAAGTTTTAAGTCATTATCTAATTAAATTACTTATTCGATCATCATCATAGAATAGAAAGGTGTGCATAAGATGATCCGCATTAAATTTGGAATTTGAAATTTTTTTTATCTAGCAATGAAAAACCCAATTAAATATTACTGGTGTTCGAATTAGTTAGAGGTATTTTTGGTTTTCACTTTTAAATCTTAAGTTCAACTCTTTTGGAGTGATAAGTGTGGTCGTATTGGGGCTTTTTTCTTAAAGTTTTTTTTTTTTTTTTTTTGAGAGGTATGGATCATTTGCTCACAATAGGATATCTAATTTACATTGTCTTAACCCGATCTAATTTAGATGCAAGTGTTGGAATAAACATGATTCAATTCTAGTGATAAAACATCCCTAATCGTCCTGTGGAACCTGTAAAAGCATAAAGCATAATTGCTATTGATTTCGGGTTCCCATAACAAGATGATTGAGTAATAATTAGATGATAAATTCGGCTGTAACATGATGCACGAATTTAATGAGGAAGACACACACGAATTTAGGAAGGATTAGGGTGTGTTTATGTGATTATCCATTAACCTAATTTAGGGTTAATGACTCTCTATTTATAATGAGAGTATTTACACATTCAACCCCTTTGGTGTTTAATATGTGTAACATTAGTCCTCATAGTTCCAATCATCTAATGAGAAACCCTATACTACATCTTTAAGAGTAAATACGCCCATTATATATTTACTAGACATAGGGATTTCAGCTATCGTCAATTATCATATCAGGAATGACACATGATCAATGACAGTCACACTAACGTGGTTCCAACAGTAAGTACTACAAAACGGTGGAAAAGCTTGTGCTAAATACGATAACGAAACAAGAGAAAAAAAAAATCTCAACCACAAGGGTCATGCACTCATGACATCGGTTTCACCTTATGGTGTTTTTAGTGAAATCTCATACGGGCATCAAGAACTTGCCGCAACACGATAGCAAGATAAATGGCAAACTTAAAACAAATATATTCACCTTAACTAAGCATATCATTGCCTCGAACAAATTATAAAAACTCTCAAGTCACAAAAAAAAACAAAAAAAAAACTAAGGATATATGGAGTTTAATTGTAGTAGATGTTTTGTTTTTAGTCTAAACAGCAGGATTTTCTTACAATGCGTCGAATAAATATAATTACATCAAATAGTTCGAGCATTTATATATGTCAATCGTGCCATAAAAAGTGGTATTTCTTACAACGATTCCGTAACTAAAGAAATAAACAGAGAACAATATTTTGAAAGGACATATCTAATTAAAACTACAACAGTTCGACTTAAATGTAACTTCGTTCTTATGTCTCCAAAGTAACAACTAATAACCACTACTCTGTGCACAAACATTGTAGTAGATGTTTTTTTTTAATTTATACCTACTTATAAAAAAAATAGGGGATATCATATATGTTGTTGAAGACATAAAAATTGGCTGCATCAAGATGAATTTCAGAAGGCAAAGATGTTTATTGTTCAAGATAAAAGGGTAAATAACTTATTTTATAAAAACTTCTTATTTGCTGCATATTAGATTTTTCCAAAAAAATAACCCTCTTTACTTTTAGAAATGTTAAAAGTTACTCTATGCAATTTGACAGATATACCATTTTCTTTTTTTCTAAATCACCTTCTTCTATATTAGTAAATTTAATTATCTCCATCAATATACGCAAAATACCTTTAATAAAATAAACTACGCCATTTGTCCCACAACTTTTAAAATAACTACACCCTAGCCATTATATTAATTTTATTTACATCAATAACCTACATTACTTATTGTCACCACCAATCGCCGCCACCACCCGTCACCATCGCATTGCCGCCATCGATGCTGCATTGAGCGAGTACCATGTTTGTTTTCTTAAATAAATATTAGGTGTGATACAAAATCATTCATCGAGTTAATTACGTTAATAAATAATAAATTCGTTTTTAATCGTGCTAGACAGCTAAGAGAGTTTAATTAAGTGTATATACGTAGTTTTGGCAGTAACATGATAATAACCCATTAAGAGGCAAAAATCTTTAAATTAGTCACAAATTAAAAACTGTAGTCGAATAAATAAGAGTTATAATCGAAAAATGTCCCGAAATATTGCATTTTGCCCAAAAATTTTATAAAATTTGTTCTATATGATAGTATATCTCATGGAGGATCAAAGTCGATCGAATGATTTTGCCACTATGCAAAGCTTTGGGTATGTTTTTCTGTTTCTTTCGTCTTTTGATTCCCCTTCTTTAGGATTTGCGCAAATGAAACCAATACCCCATACCATACTTTCACTAAAGTAGTAAAAAGTTTTTATTTCATCCATAAAGTTTATATTATATTGTCTCACTTGGGGCTATAAATCGTCATCTTTTTCGACCAATATATAATTTGTACATGTAGGATAGTGAAATGAGAAGATACCTTAAGAAGAAAATATTCGTTTATTTATTTTTTTTAGTTTGTTTTTTGTTTTTTTGGTTTTTTTATTTTTTCATCCTCTCTTTAATTTAACTAATTTCAGAAAATATACTAAAAAAATTTTAAATTATATTTTTTTCAAAGGTCATAGCCCGTAAGCTATAACCGAAGCCTCTCAGTCTATGGCGGAGCCATGATGACTAAGGGTGAAACCCTTTAGGTAGATCACTTCATCACCGATCACCCCTATAACCTATCACCAACTATGACCTATCACTCCCACTAGCTACCTCTTATTAGTTAATATACTTAAGGGCGAAACCCGTACCGTATCCTTATATGTATAGCTATAGTTATTTTTTTTTTTAAAAAAAACTTTTTTCTTTTATTTTTTCTATGGATTAAGTTAATTAAAAAAAGAATCAAAAAAGTGGGAAAAAAAATCAAAATAACAAGGAAAAAAATATCAAAAACGAACATTATCTCTTTAAGAACCTTCTCCCTGTATTTCTACCCTGTACATGTATCTATAATTTCTTATTATAAAAGTCGGAGCTAGTAAGACCATTATTAAGGGAAGGGTGATATAATCAAATAAGAGGGTGAAAAAAGGTGAAGAGAAAATGAATAAATTAAAGGTATGTGATATAAATGGGTGATAGGAAAGTAAAATATGGATAGGTGAAACCATTCACTTAGGTCTATCCTTATAGGAACTCCTAACCCACGTTTAACACTATTTATCAGTTTTTCTCTTTTCTAGACACACCAAGACACACCCCTCCTTATAACTCCCACTTCCTACACTCACAAAATTAAAAACGGACCCACACACAACCTTAGATGCGCGTCCAAGTTTAGAAGACACCCCTTAGACGCCATTGTAGACGCGACCATGCTAATAGCGTCTATACCAACTCATGCGTCGGAAGCATACAAGACGCAAGGACTATTTACTATAAGGACCGGCCTTAGGGTGTGTGGGTCTGTTTTGTTTGTCTTATTATGTTTGTTTTATTTTAGTTTGATGTATTGTGGGGTAATGTGAGGTATTAAATTTGAAGGTGAAAGCTTTAAGAAGGGTGGAAAAGAATAAGAGGTTACGGTGATATGACAATAAAAAAATATATGTGAAAGAAGTGAATGGTTGCAAATAGTTTAAAAGACTAAAAGGTGGTTGGTCGATCTCTTCAGAGCAACAGAACTAATTCTAGTTCCACCTAATCAAGCCCCCAGTCACATACACTGTTGCTCGTAATTAAACATATCCGGGTATGATTGATTTGTTTAATGCCCTCAAAGGATTGAAACCAGAAAGCAACATTCTGAAATTGGAAACTAGTTTTCTTTGGAAAGACATGGAACTTAATCACAAAGTTATTTCTATTAAGAAATTAATTAAGCAGTTCATTATATAAGACAGTAACGTGTTATCAGACATTACATCAACTACAATATTTGATTTACCTGTTATTATTAGTCTGTCTTTGTCCATGTGAAGTTTACGTATCGAAATTTGGCTTATGGATTTCTAGTATATGAACAAAATAGTAAGTGGTTTGAGATAGCTTTATGTTGGTTCATTTTGGTTAAAGCATAATATAGACGTAAATGCTTAGAATAATCTGTAGATTAATAAACAATATTATGCTTTAGTTGTAACAAAATAATTTTATAATTATGCTTAAATTTGAAAAAAATAATACTTTTAATGTGGACGTACGGTTTTTTTAAGATCTGTCTTTTATATCAAGATAATTGGTATTAAATAGCATTTGTTAATAACAAGCCCTTTATAGAGTCGAATAAGGGACGGAACAAAAAAGTCTTTCTCGAGTGAGTTCGTAATCAAAATTATCAATCATTGGTGATAAAATTAGAGGGTTCAAACATAACTATATATAAATGTTACACTTATGCTATGTGGTGATAAAATTATGTTCAATGGTTTCCATTCCACCATTTTGAATGTATGTAGCTCTACTTATAAGATATGAGTTGAATCCATGTGAAAATTAGGTTCGAGCATATGATCCGTAATTTATAATCTATAAAAATAAAGAAAATGGTTTTTTTTTTTTTAAATAAAAATAATTTAACTACTCAATTTATTCTTACCATTTATTCATTATTATAAGATCTCTAATTGATATATTTATAATAACCTTAATAGCATTAATTTATAATATTTATTCTTTAACTTCCAACATAACTCAACTACTATCTTTTATATTACCGTAATAATTTTTAAATCAATAGCATACATTACTCGTCGTTGCTGCATGCACCACCACTAGTTGCCAACGCTATCACCTGTTGTCGTCACTAACACACCGCTACCACCACCATCACCGAATCGCGTGATCATGTGTCTAGAATTAAATTAAACCAAATTCAATATTATTCTTTTTGATAAATGATATCCTAGTAAATAGTAAATCAAAATAATTGTTCAAATAAGAGTCACATATCAGTCATACATACAAATGAGAACGAGCTGAGTGTTCAATAATTGAATTGTTTTTTAGTTATAACAAATTAATCAGTCTTTGTATATCTACTTGTCATGTCGGAATATTGTTAGTACTTAATATCACGTATTTATAACGAATTTGCTATTTAAAACAATATCCACTAAAGTAATATATAAGATAACATTTTACTCATAGTGGGATTCGAGTCAAAGTTCTTAGAGCAATGTTAATATATGTTTAATGTTTATGTTCATACATCTATATAGTTATAATATTATATTATAAACTAAATATAGTCACCTCATAAATATCGACTCTTATTGCCATTAGAGCAAGGGCTAACCTAACATTATTATTGTATAAAAACAAACTATTGATAAACACGATCGTTTCCATAACATTGAGAAACAATTACTAAGTTTAATACGAAATAACTGAAATCAAATCACATACTGTATTATGTAATTAGTCAATTCATTACTAATATGAAAGCGTTATTGTTTATCAAATATTTGGTTTGAAGTCAATCTTGAAATTCCATTAGAAAGGCCCAAGTAATTGCTAAGATGTATGATCTACATTTTGATAGCCCAGCTCACTTATTAAATGTGGGCTTATGGACAACCATCTAGTAATACGTAGCCCATGTTTATCGAGAAAACGGCCATGTTATGGACACTTCTTTCTTTCACTTTCCAGTTTCAATAGCCAGAGTAAATAAATATAAGAAAAAAAGAAGAAATATGACTATTATTATTATATATGAAAAAACTATAAATTAACTACAAATTAGCAATCTATATTAGAAGAGCATTTGTCACTCAAAGAAAATATCACGTGTCAATAAAAGAAACCAAATCCACTCAGGTGGGTTGGCCAGGGGTATCTTCTAAATCCACTATATGGGCTCCGGATGTGAATTTTTCCCAAGATCTCGGGTTCGAGGTTTGGGTTTCTCATCTCAAGGTATTTTACATGAGGAGGGGTTGGAGGTCCAACGATTTGTTGATTAAAATTGTCTCCAGCACGTCTGAATCGAAACTAACTTTAAAAAAAAAAAAGGTGTCAATAAAAGAAAGCTCTAATCACGTTTTAATTTGTAGATAGTAGATGTTTAATTTTTTACTTATGCAAATAATTTTAAAGCATAAAATATGAAAAAAAAAAAGAAAAAAACCGATAAGCCGTTTATAGACTATTATTGTGACGAAATGAACTATGTATAAATCATGATATGAATATATTTTATACTATAACTGTATCAGCTGAACTTCTTGGTTTGCAATATATACATGTCACTTTAATGACATATGCGATCTGCATGACGGCATGGCTTTTGTTACATCCAAAATGAAAGCAAAAAGTGAAGCGGACGACATGACCTAGTTAGAGCTCTTTAATTGTGCCAGAACACTCGTTAGATCATGCTGGCAGCTTCACCTTTTCCGTCAATTTGATTACTAATTAAGCATGTGTAATGTTACACGCTTAAACATGATGGGGGGCCAAAAATAATTCATAAGATTAGCTAGGGAAACAAAGAAGAAGCCATAGAATAAGAAATGTATTAAGAGAAAATGCTTTTGGAAAGAAATAATTAATAAGAAATGTATTTCGAGTTGTTTGGGTCAATTGCCACATATATTTAGCTAATGGTTATATATATAGTTGTAACTTGTAACAACCTAGCCAGCTTAAATTAGTCACGTGACTAGTTCAGAGAAACAAGAAGGCATGCATTCGCTGGATCATATATATATAATTATTAGGTCCAGGGTATCATATATGGTTTCAGAAGTCATGTATGTTTAGCTAGGGCTGCAGTCATATACGTACTTTAGCTGATGCCTTATTTTTCATCAATATGTTCCTACAAATAATTAAGTCAAACCAACTTCATAAGTTTGTCAAATTAAGCAATTGTAACTTATAGTTTAATTTTTAATTAGAACTGTAAACTGTAACTTTTAAATAAAGCTACTATTAGTTAGAGTTTTTATTTCGTAAAGGTGTTCAGTATGATAATCATAACTTTAACTTTAAAAGGTATTTATGTAATTATTTAAAATTAAAAGTTTCATCCAGACTATTACTTAACCTATTTCTTTATTTTTAAATACTCCATTTGTCATAATTTATATTTTGACTTTTAAAGTTATATTTATGTATAACACAAATGAAAATATTTATGGTCAAAATTATAAAAAAAATTAAAAGGTCAAAAAGTCAAATTCAGGCATTTAAATTTAAACGGATGAGGTATATTCCAAAAGATAATGTCATACTTTTGTGTTTACCCTATGTTTCTACTTTTTTAAACTGGACGTATGTTCTTTTTTTCTCTTTTGAACAACACTAGTCAGCGGCGGAACTTGAACGACAATACTGGAGGGGTCAAATTTTTTTGAGGTTTTAGGTTTTCTCTTTTTTCTACATTTATGTTTTGTTTATGAGGGGGTAAAAACACATAAAAACTTTTATTTATTCTTAAATAATATATAATTGCTAAATATGATTCAAAATTTTGGAGGGACCATAACCCTTTTTGGTCTTTCTTATCTTCCGCCACTGAACACTAAACTAAGAGAGGATTGACCTCCTACCTATGACCTATTAACCAAGTTGCAAAATGAAAACGTTGTGTAATGTATCTATATTTATATATAAATTTTTCTTTCACTTCATTTCATCCTTTCATTTTGACATGTGTAGCATATCTTGTGAATATATATATATATATATATATATATATTTTTTCTCATTCTAAATTTGTGACTACTTTTTGAGGTTTAGTGATCACTGTTCACATTTTCAAATAATTGTGATCACTCCATTTCATCTTTTCATTTTGACATGTATAGCAATTATATGAATATTTTTCTTTAAAAATAAAGTTTCTATTAGTCCATACCCTGGCAAAACACCAACAGTAAATATTTAAAAGAATTTACACACAAGTAAATTTACACCAATCATCTCAAGATATACTTTTGTTTTTTGACTTTGTACTATACCATAAAAATCCTAGCGTTTTGATGTCTTGAATAATCTTTATAACATTTCTTTTGCCTTCTCCGAACTTGATATCATTCCTTGCTTTCCAAATATTCCAGCAACTAATCATAATAATCCCTCTAATAGCTTGTGCCACTTCTTTGCTGCATCCCTGGTACTTGTGATACTCCAGCAAGTCTTTAACATTAAAGACAAATAATGGAGATGATCTACACCATTTACTAATTGCATACCACACTTTTGCTGCTACCCAACATTCACAAAATAGATGTTTCATCGTTTCTAGTACCTCACCACAAAACACGCAAGTCTGATTTCCAACATTACAATTGTGAGCCTGTAAAGCATCCATGGTCGGGATTCGATCCAATGCGGCCCTCCACATAAAAATATTGCACTTTTTAGGTATCCAACTACACCATTCAAACTTCATTCTGTTACCCATATCCAAGCCTCCAAATATGAACTCTTTTACATTCCTGACCGACATTACATTATCCTGTCCCCCCATCCAAGCCCATTTATCTTGTCTATTACTTATAGCGACCCCAGCGAGAGTTCTCTTTAAATTATCAAGTTCCAACAGTTCCTCCAAACTGGAAAGTCTTTTCGACCATTGCCACGACCCATCGAAACAACCCTGTTCATTATTAAATCGTTCTGCCACCAATACTTTCTTATCCTTTTCAAGTTTGAAGAGTAACGGGAACAGAACCTTTAAAGGATCACTACATACCCAATTATCTAGCCAAAATTTGATATCCCTTCCATCTCCCACTTCACCTCTCAACATATTATTAAAGTCGACTCCTTTAACTTTTAGAGCTTTTACATATTTCACTATATTACTCCATGTCCCTGGAAGGTACTTATTGACTGGAATATGATTCCAACCCCGTTTAGTGTCATGAATTGCGTAAATAACCCGCCTCCAGAGGGTGTTGGGTTCTGTTTTATATGAATATCGAGAAACAGATTTTTAAGCATAAATTGTGGGGGAAAAAAAATCTGTTTTCTCATTCTAATTTTGTGACTACTCTTTGAGGTTTAGTGATCACTGTTAACATTTTACAAACATTTGCTCCTTAGTGCTTTACTTAATTCATCATTTGTATATATAATAACAATTATGACATCTGACCCGAAACCTATCACGACACTAGGACAAACAAGGGACAGGGCTAGCTAAATAGACATTGTGACCTCCGTCCTACGTACATAGTGCAATACTTCAAGATATATACGAACTTAAAAAATGATACAAAGTAAAACCCACATAAACCAGTTGGTTGAATAAGTGGTTGGAGCATTTGCCTCTGGAGACAGAAGTCATTGGTTCGATCCTCATGCATGCCCAGCAAGGCTGGAGGTCTTTTTCTACCTTTGGTAGAACCTGGAAGTAGCCTCTTTACCTTTGCTAGGGGTAAGACTGTATACATCTCAACCTCCCTCATACACCGTCAAAGACGGTATTTAGGACCCAAAACTGTAAAAGACGGCATTGGGAGTTATTTTTTAGAAACCTTAAATCAAACCGTCCCGGCCAACCATATCTACCGAATATTATTTGTACACCATTAATTTTATTTTATTTTCAAAACGGTAAAATATCTTAGTCCTAATCCTAAATTACAAAGAATGTCTAGTATGAAAATTAGGACTTCTAAATATCCTCCATTAATCCATCTCACAAATGTTTGAAGAGTGAAACTCGAACATGTGGATTTTGCCAAAATCAAGACCTTATTAATAGTCCACTAATTCCATTGTTGTCCACTACCAGTTTTAATCATACACCATCACATATGCTTTAAAGTATTATACTATACAATAATATATTTGTTGATTTACGGTTAAAAACTAATGGTGTACACATCATCAACTTTATGTAAACTTGATAGTTTAAAACCCCAAAGAATTTGGTTTCCAATATACTCGTAAAAAATAATGTTCTGTAAATGATAATGGGAACAGTTAGTAGGTTGCCGAGAACCAGTTTGTAGAGTGGTCCTTGTTCAAATTTGGTTACACAAGTGTCCTGCTTACTTTCCTTTTACTCACTTCCATTGCTTTCAATCTTTAATTTGTTTTTCCAACCAATTAACTTTCAAAAAAATCAAAGCTAGCTTGTACTTTTCACATTATTTTCATCCGTTTCTTAAGATTAGTAATAATAAAATATTTTGGTAATTACAGGAACCGTTTTTGTGCTTTGTTGATTTTTTTTAACCAAGAACTTTGTTACACCAAACATTCTCATGATTGCCCTTTTTTCTTCCAAAAACACCCCCAAACTATTAGTAGATCCGTTAATTGACTTCATAGGCTTAGCACCTATTTTTAGAGGTAGAGACCCCTAAAAGTTTATCCTTAAACTAAAAAAAAAAAAAAAAAACTCTAAAAGATAAAATTGCCAAAAGACATAGCACGCAAACCATGTTTCAATGTAATAGGATACACGCATCTTAGTTTATGGAAATTACTAAATGATAAGGTGTTCGTCGCTACTAAGAAAAGGTAAGGGGTTCGTTTTGACTAGATTATAGCCTTCTCAATCATTTTTATGTATCGGTGATGAGTGGTTACATAACTCTCTTTTTTGTATGTAATTCTTTTTTACGGTTGAAAAGAATCATCTTAAAACTTGAAAAGCAATATAATTGTCTTCAGTTTCTTACATTATTATCCTTTTCTTTTTTCCAAGAGTTATGAACAAAAACACTATTTTTAAAAAAAAATATCTTAACTTACTTTAGTAGCATTGCTTTAATTGCAATTGAGATAAATTGAATATTATGATACTACATAATGTACGGAGAAGGCCTCCAAAAGCTCAAAGATGGTCTCTGAAGTAACCAACAAACCCAACTATTCTTATTTTGCAAAGGAGTGATAGTGTATAGCGACTGTGTGTGACGAATGCAACTTTGATCTAGCCGTGTCTCTATTAAAAAAAATTGGCATGCCAACATGAATACACGACTTAATCATTTAAATGTGTACTCAACTGAGTCAACTCGTCTAACCGGTTCATCTCATCTTACAAGTACTGCGGGCCCTAGAAAGATTTATTTTATTGAAGAAACAAAAATTTGTAGTAAAGCTGGGATTAAGTTACTTGAGCATATTTTTTTACAGCTTAGTAAAACCAAAAACTGCATTAAGATGACTTTAGCACGAATCTAAGCATAATCTAAAGTTAGATTTTTATATATGTTGAGTTTCAAGTTTCAACTGAAAATCAGAATTCAAAATTATATCAAAATAGATTATTAAAATTGGAATTAAATTAAGAAAAAAAAATAGTCGGTGAATGAAAAAATTAATACAATAATTCAAAAGTACATTAAAAACAGAAACTTAGAAGGAGGTTTTGGTCTTATAAAAGCATGTCCATGTCTATGATTCTCATTTATGGGCCGCAGAGCTATCTGGGCCTTTTAGTACACTTTTATTTTTGGACTAATCTCAATGATTTGAAACTTATAAGATAAAAAAAATGATGTATCCTTTTAATATATTAGTGATTAGTCTAATAATAATAATCCTTTTGATATGTAGACATTGTCATGTAAGCGAATGATCAGAAAGATTGTTAGGATAATTTATTTAAAAAAATATACTAGTTCAAGATAAATATAATAAATACAATAAATTTTTGGTAAGACTGTAAGCATTTAATAACTACCAGATATGTTATAATATGGACTTATATGTATATTGAGTTTTGTAACCAGAATTTTCTTTTTGGTCCAATATGATTCTTTTGAACATATTAACAATTTATTGAAACATAAATGTTATTTACTTAGCCAGTCAACCCACTCATAACTCATTTTGTCACTTCTTCGGATTAGTTATCTTTATCCCTACTATCTCTATCTCTTTACTACATTATAAAGCAAAACATCTGTTCTCTCCAAAAATTTTCAACTTTCAACTTTTCAACTATTAATTTTCCTCTTTCTCTTCAAATCTCAATCACTCGTTTTTTCTTTTCTCCATAAATTATTTTAATCCTCTAATTCATCCAAAATCTTTTATCTTAAAAATCGTACATCGAAAATTTATAAAAATTATAAAGAGGTGTTCTTAAAATTTCATGTTCTTTCATTATTTATGACATATCACCTCCTATGACTTATCACACTCTATGACATATCACCCCAACATCTTACCGTCGCAACACGCGGATACTTTCTCTCGTATTTATATACCATGTTTTAAAAACAACTCATAGACCGAGTCTTGTTCCAACCTTAAATCATAGAATGTTCTGAACATCTTCGGTACCTATGGCTTATGGCAATAACAAAATCAATCACAATTTCAGTAGTAAACTGATTTTACTGTCTACTGTAGAGACCAAAACGCCATTCCGCAACACCCTTTGGGAAACTACCAAATTAACCAATAAGCATGTGACAAGAACCTTTCTTTTTTTAAAAGCATAAACTATAACTTGAGATGCATTCAACCCCAAAAATGATTAAGTGAATACTAAAGGTTAAAATGAGTCTCAAATTGCAGCCAAGAATCTTGTGTGTTATTCCTTCTGGGAAAAGCTCCAATCTATCAGGAAAGAAAGATATAGTAAAGGATCAAACACAACGAATTTAAACAACCTAAATAGAAAAATACTAAGTCAAGAACCCAAAGTGATTCATAAGAACCACGTTTTACCAAGTTAGACAGAAATCAACAAAGCAAATAACATCAGGATCATCCACAATGCAACGAACATTTGTCCATGAACATCACAGATTCATATCTTGATCATCATCATCATCATCATTCAACGTACCTAACTACAAAGATCAAGAATAGACAAGTTAATTAACAGTGGAGATAAAGAAACTGATTCCTGATGTGTTTTGAACTTTTAGTAAAGGGGACATGTCGATTTTTTCACTTTCCACTTGAGGTCAAGAAATCCATCCTATCAGCCTCGCCACCTTCGCTTCCAGTGATGTAAAATTGTCCATCAAATAACTCTTCCAAGAATTCCTCATCAAATTCTTTATCCCCTCCATAAGATTCAAAGACTTCTTTGACTTCATCCTCTTGATTTCTTTTGGATCTACCAATACCTTGCATTTCTAATGCAAGTTCTTCGAGTTCTGATACTTGAAACCCCACAAGATTCCGAAGCTCTTCATCATTTCTATATGATAACCCTTGATCAATCGCGGGTCGACTTCTTTTCTTGATCATTCCTTCAAGTTCCTTTGTTTTACCATGCCGTGCAAGCTTTTGAACAAATTCAGGATTTTGCAGAGCTTTTGCCAAGAAACACATCATCTTCTGCTGCTTCATTTCTGACCCTTCTAGTCTAAGCTCCATTTCCTGAAGTTGGGCCCGGGTGTTTTGATGCTGTTGTCTAAGCTTCACCAATTCTGCCATAAGAATGTGTTTATCACGTTGTAGACGTTCCACTTCACCACCAACTCCGAATCCTCCGACCTCAACACACGGGTTTTGGGCTTGCTGTTGTGGAGGAGGATGTGCAGATGCTTTTCTTCTTTTGATGTTTTTCAATACGTGCCTTTGGCCCTTTAAGAATGATTCGTTGGCGAATTCCCATATGTCAGGATCAATCTTTCGAAAACCCTGCATGCAAAAACCGGAATGTCTTGAAACTAAAGTGTTTTAACCACAAAAGTATGAGCTTCAACTAAGAATTACATCAAATAACATTAGTAATATTAAGCATAACATACGGAATTCTGACTTCTAATAACTTGAAGGTACTAAAATGGATGAACTGGATAATAGTTCATATAGATTGAGGTTAAAAACTAAAACATTGTTTTAGTACATGTTAGAATGGGTAGAGTTCACCCAGAAAGATTTTCTTACCCATTTTGTACATATAAAGAGTCACAAAATACAAACAAAATATATACCAGCTTAAGGCAACAAAGTCATTGAAAGGAAATGTAAACAAGGAAAACGGTTCATATACTTCGAAGAACGTTACTTTTGACCCAAGTCGACTTATAGAGCCAACGACTGGTAACCGGAAAGGTCTTGATGAGTCATATGCATATCCAAAGCAGCTACCACTTTACTTTCGCTGATCGTTAAAGCCAAAATTATCATTGAGGTTCCCGGTTTACAAAGCTATAATGAACTTTGCAAACTTTTTAATTCCAATTAGAATGTCAAGGACTCAAGGGTATGGATCCCATGATATAAGTAATAAGTCAACCAGCTGTTATCTTAGATAGATAAATTCGAATATTTTAGGAATGATTTTGAATTTCAAGTTTTTTTCATTTCTAAAGTTGCGAGAAATGGAAATGTCCTTTGCAAATAACCTATATGTATGCCTTAAAAAAGATTCAGAAATGCCATATGTACCCTCTTGTTAACTTAAGTTTTTATATGGTTTGGTTGAATTCATCTAGCAGGCTTCCGTTACAAGTCATTATGTTAGCAACCCTGTCTAACCATTACAATGTAGCTTCTATTCACTTATATTAGTTCACGGGCTTTCTTAATCAACCAATTTTACAAAATAAAATGTTCAAAGTTCTCCAACCTTAAGCAGAATTTGAAGGAATGCCAAAAACGAAATCTATAGCTACGAATATGAAAGGTTAAGGCAAAGAAGTGTAAAACAAATGATGATTCTTAAATGAGTACAACTACAAATATTTTGTTGAATGATCCAGTTTTATGTATTATCAAATGAGCATCAAGAATACCAAATATATCAAGCAGCAACTTCACATGAAAAGAGAAGCATCATGAAACCTGAAGAACCAATTCCATCTGTATTCTCCTAAACACGCATACAGCGTACTAACAGCAATAATATATATGTTAAATCGCATAAATAGTAATTATATGAATGAACAATTTCTACTACCAACTCAATTAAAACTAATCTTATTTAGGCGTACAAACATCTTTGAATATAACAGTAGAAGAGTTAGAATCTATCAAGGATGCACACAGAATTTATAAAATGACCATACTTTTGCTAAAATTTATTTAACGAAGGTTTGCCAACGTAGTAGAACACTAAACCAGTCACTCCAAAGGAGCTGCCCCATGTTTGATTTCACTGGTTCATTTCTTAAGTGGCATACCGCATACCAAAGGGTCTTTTCTCTAGCACAATCGGCGGTAGTCCAACTATATATTAAGAGATTAGATTGTTTGTTCGAGTCACATACGTTACAAATTTGTGAATGTGTGGAGACTAAATATTTTTCGCACAAAAGTAATTCGTGGTCACCTCTTGTTAGATAATTAATATGTACACTATATCCTAAAAAAAAACTTCCTAGTACTATAAATTACCTTACCCTAGTACGTTTCTTTTCTCGTGGTTAGATGGTTGGACCATGCTCATTCAAGTCAAGCCAATTGTATAGCAATTTCAACTCACCAAAAAGCTAAGACATACATACAAACAACACATATATACATATCTAGTAGTAGAGTTTGACAATACACAAACTTTATAAGTTAAATTTTAGTTAATTAGAGCTAATAATCCTTAACTTTACATACAATATTATAGAAGTATAACAAATCACATAAATTTTAGATATGCAAAATACAATTGTACCTCTTCTTACCAATTCAACATCCAATTTCAATTATATTCATCATGTAATTTACTCTTCTGTGATTTTTTTAACAATAAAATTTATTTTACACAATCATTTACTATATTGTGCAGGTACATGCTCTTGTGTGTGTATATATATATATATATATATAAAGAGATAGATAGATAGATAGATATAATATGAGAAACTTACATATGTGTTGAGTTGCCTAATAAAGCTAGAAAAATTATTGTGCTTGAAATATCTTGGGAGGAGACTTGTAGAAAAAGCATGTGGATCCCAAACAACAAAGCTTTGACCTTCTTTAGTCCAAGACAAAATGTGATCAATAGATTCATCATCCACCATATCATATACTTTAGTTAAAAATGGAGGTGGCCCAGAATCATTAAGACCCTCCATTGGCTGTGGCGGTTGCACCACCGCCGTTTGTTTTCCCGACGATCTACTGCCACCATCATTAGCACTTGATCCGGCTGATTGATATTCTTCTTCTTTAACAACCGAAAACAAAGGATTCATAACCAAAATATATAATTAATTTATCAAAAATCTTAAGTGTGTTATCCAAATCTTGATGTAAATCTATATAAAAAAAACCCAAGATCTAGCTAGAAAAATTTAATTAAATTACATGTAAGTATTGTTTTTGAAGAGTTAGTTTTTTTTTTTTACTTGTAACTTCAAATATGCTTGTTTAATTTTTAACATGAGTGATCAAAAAACTCAAGAAAAAAAAATCAAGAAAATATCATGACAAAAAAAAAAAGTCAAACTAATGGATTACATGAAAGAAAGAGAGAGTTTAGCTTAAAAATTGGGATTTGTGGGATGATTTGTGTAAAGAGATGAAAAGATGGAATTTGAAGTACAAAGATTGACATTTGAGGAAACATTATCACAAGTGCCGCCAAGCTATATCTTTGTTGTATGAGTGACAGGCTTTCTCCTTTAGGAAAGTTTCTTTGACAAGTTGGTGGTGGTTCTATAAAATATGACATGGTGTTGGGGTAAGGATTAAAAAACAAGTTAGTGTTTTCTGACCAAAGAGGAAGATTCTAGACACCATTGCGAACTTTCTTCAATTTTTTTTTTTTTTGGAAAAATTACACTTTTGGTCCTTGAACTTGACACGTTTTTCACTTTTAGTCACTAAACTTCAAAAATTGCAAATTATACACTGAACTTGACATATTTTTTCACTTTTGGTCACTGCGTCAACTTTGTTAGTTTTTCTCCGTTAACTTGTCCAGATTCGTTAATTTTTTTTCACTTTTCGTACTTCCCATTATTCCATAACTAAAATCGATAATCGGTCCAACTTCAGGTCTTATATATTGTTTTGGCCGATTAGTGAAAATACATATTCATTTATTATGTTTTGAAACAAATTTTTTATATTTACAGTTTACTATCTATTGGTTATATAATAGTTTGATTAGATGAAATAATTGTTTTTTTTTAAAACGACGATGAAATAATTGTTATTGAAATTTTCATTTATAAAGATAGATTTATTTAGTGACTATGTTTGAATTTTGAGTCTTCTTATGTCTACTTTAACCGTAATTTTTTTTGTGTGTTATATAAACTTATATAGTTTTTCTTAATTCGTTTTATTAACTATTAATAAACGAAAATAAAAAAATGATATTGTAATGTTTATCTGAAGTAATGAGTTGTAGGTTTTTCTGATAATCTATAACGCTTTATGATTTAACCGTAAATATTTTTGTCTATGTTATATAAATTTGTTATAAACATATAATAATGAACTAATTTTTAAATATACTTTTCATTGATTTAATTTACACCAACTATTATATATTACAAATAAAAATGTTTGGGAGTCAAAGTTAAAAGTAAAAATATACTAAGAAAAAATCAAAATAATAATATTTAAAATTGGACGAATAAGGTATATATAAAAAAAATTAGGTAAATTACACTTTTCATCACTGAAGTTTGTCAATTATCGATTTTAGTTATACAATAATGGGAAGGATGAAAAGTGAAAAAAAAGTTAACGAATCTGGGCAACTTAATGGAGCAAAACTAACGAAACTGGGCGATGTGACCAAAAGTGAAAAAAAGTGACAAGTTCAGTGTATAATTTGCAATTTTTGAAGTTTAGTGACTAAAAGTGAAAAACATGTCAAGTTCAGGGACCAAAAGTGTAATTTCTCCCTTTTTTTTTCTCGATTTTTGATTCATATAGTTTCATATTTGTTTCCATTTTTATTGAATTAGTAGAAAACAAATTGTCATATTATATTTGGATAATGATAAAAATCAATCTAATTAGTGTGTTTAAAGATATATCTAATAGTAAGATGATGACATGTGAAAAAATCAGGGGGCAAGATTAGGAAATAGAATTAGTGGAATCCACATGTCAAATTTTTAAGGTTTCAAGTTGATTTTTAGGTATATGAGTTAGGTTGATTAATCATTTTCCATTGTATTTTACTGTGTGAACTTGTCCATAAGTTATTTAATCCAATCCATAGTATAATAATATGCAATTTATTTGTTTATCTGGTGTAAATTTAAGATATAAACATATGAGGTTTTTATATTCAGGTTATTTTTAAAAAATAGAATATTTGATTTACATGCTTGTCTATTTGGTTACATACAACCATTTTTTAAAACCTTTTTAGCTATTGTTTATCCTACCTCTTTTAAGTTCTTAACAACCGTCTCTTTCGAATCACCCAACCATTTTGACTTGGAAATTAGAAGTGAAAATCTAGATAAATTCAAGGTACATCCTCATACTATCCAAGGGTCCAAGTCAAGGCATTGGGAGCTCTAAGACCGGTATCAACAATGGAATTCTCGGTTCAAATTCTCATGTTCTCGCGTTTTTATTGACACCTTTAAATTCTCGTCTCATGTTCTCAATCGAGTTCTCAAAATTCTAATGTGTCTGAGTTGTTCTCGTCGACATTCTGGCCGACCATTCTCCACATAACATGAGAATTTGAGCGATGGTGGGACCAGAGGAATCTAGGTTTTTTTTTTCTTTTTCCAACTAACTTACCTGTATATACATATACACAATATACTAAACATTGACACCATATTTACTTTCTTCACTCTCTTTTCTTTAAGTACTTTCTTCATTCTTTAAAAAACACTATCATGTCTTCGCTAAACGACACAAACAACCCAAACAACCGAAAGCAATCCATATGTTTCAAACTTTACCGACGAAGCTTGGTCGACTTTAATCGGTTTGATGGCTCAATCGAATAAATCAACCCCTTCTAAAAATTCCCTCTTCATCAATGTAACTCCCATTCCATGCCGCTAATCCCAAATGCTACTTTGAAATCACATGAATTAGTCACCTTATGGAGTTGGATAGTTTAACAATAAAGCTTAACAGTGGCAACAACGACGACTACGATGACGTCAATAACGATGAGTAGTTATGTTTTTAAAAATAATGTATTGTTGTTTTTTTTTCTATTGATAATGTTAGTGTTTTTCATTTTAGTTTTTTTTTTAAACCGTTACTCGGTATTCGACATTAGGGAACACCTCACCGTATAATGGTGAAGCTCTGCACGTACTTTAGACTACGAGATGTAAATCATAAGCCGTTACAGGCGATTCAGGGAAAAAACCCACAAACTTGTCACTCTTAAGAGTCGAACCCAAGCCTCGTGAGAAAAATCAGGGATGCATCTGCTAGTTGAGCTAGCTTCGTTTGCTTTTTTAGGTTGTATTTTTTTTTATTTTCTTGTTTTTTTATGTGATTGTATTTTTTTTATGTCTTGTAATGTTTTTTTTAATGCAATATAATGTTATTTTTATTAGATTTTTGTTATACTAAATTATTATGATGTGGCGATGATAAAGGAGTTGAGAATTTGGTAAGATGAGAGTATTATCGTTAGGGTGAGGTTCTGGAAGTGAAAAATAATGTGGCACTGAGCCACTGAAGTAATAGTACAGAACGTATAATACGAATTTCTTATTGACAAGGCTTGTGGATGGGGTTTCTCTCTCTGCTCTCTCTCTCTCTTCACCCTCTGCTCTCTCAACTCTAACGACTCTTTCTCATGGATCTTGGATCGGAGATTGAGCCTATGATTTCGAGATTCAGATCGTGTATTTGAAATTGAGAGTTTGAGATCAAGATTATTTCCATTCAGTTAAAGCTTCCACTCCGGTGGATCTAACCATATTTTTTACACTCTTTGGGCCGGAGGTCCCTTCCACTTCGTTGGATCTGAAAGCAACCTCTCTATTTTATGTAAGGATAAGGTCTGTCTACATTATACCTCCCTGCTAGGATTGGGTACGGTTTCCGTTGCTGTTGCCTTATTGACAAGGCCTAAAAAATAAACTTAGAAAATGAAATAAAAAACAAAAGATAAATTCCAAACCGCCGTTAAACAACCGTTACTCCAAACAACCGGCAGATAATGAAATTCAATCACCGCCAAATTTCTTCAATCATTAATCACACTATCATAATTCACAATCACCTCTAACTTGATTAATCATTAACTATTAGTTAATTAATTAAACTACACAATAGTTAATGACCAAATATAAATACATTTTATCTGTATTAGGGTTTATAATCTGTTTCATAATTACACGTATCGCCGGCGAATCATCAACATGTTTAGCGGTGTATAATGAAGGCGGTGCTCCAGCTGTATTCCAGTCACCGAAATGCCCTAGATGGAGCTTATCCGGATCCCGATCCGAATCCGGATCCGGATCCGGTAGATGTCAATCGGCGACACGTCAAGGAAGACGGAAGTCTCTAGAAGATCGTACTTTTTGTACTCTGGATATCCGTATACCTTTTCCAGGTAGTATATATATATATATAGGGGTGGGTTAGATTAGGGACTCCTAAAATTAAGGACCATTAGGGACATGTAACTTACACATTTGTAAATTGTAACTTACAGTCGTGATGGTGGTCGCCGTTGCCGGATGATCATGATGGTGGTTAGAGATGATGGTGGTGGTGATGGTGGTTGTATAACTTACACGTGTGTAAGTACATGTGTAAGTCGTGGTGACGGTGGTCGCCTTTAGGATCACGGTGATGGTCTGGTGATCGGAGATGGTGAAAAATGAATGATTGAGAAGTGTCCCTAATGGTCCATAAAATAAGGAGTCCATAATTTAACTTTTCTCTATATATCTATATAGATACTTAGATAGATACATAGATAGATAGATATAGACGCGAAGAGAATGTATGGTTGTTGTGGAGCTTTTTTTGGTTCTCATGCCCCTGTATATGCATAAAAATATTGCATATAAGATCGGGCTTCGTGTTTAGTATTCAGTTTTGTTTGTGTATATGTAGATAGTAAGTGATGTTATGATACATTCCTGAATTGTTACTTTCTGTATTGTATTTCCATAGCAGTCTACTTAGCGAACTATGTCTTTTCCGAAATTGAGTTCTTATTATGCAGAGTTATTATGTTTATAAATTTTTTTAAAAAGTAACAAAATTTAGTATTACTAGAATATACAAGTCGGTATAAGATTACATGGAGTGGCATTATTAGGAAACATGTTGGTGCTTTCAAGTCACTAGTTGATATGTAGGAATGACGCAATCTGTTACTCGACACCATGTTTCTTATGGCTAACTTTTCATATTGGTGCAGGCTCAAGCGGCATTAGATATTCTTCGGTTGGCATTGTGGCAGTTTTTGATGGACATAATGGTGCAGAAGCTAGTGAGATGGCTTCAAAGCTGTTATTGGAGTATTTCACACTGCATACTTTTTTTCTTCTTGATACCACGTTTTCTTTTTTGTCCAAAATATCAACGGGAATGTTACCGAATAAGGGAGAACATGATTGTGTTTCTCAAATGCTTGGGTGGGATGAGAAACTTGGTGATTATGTGCTGCATATTGGAAGGTCTCTCTCTCTCTCTCACACACACACACACACACACACATGTCTCTTTTTCTATTTGTTAGGTCTGCACATTGCCTCATTAGGAGGAGTAGCATTCTGGTTTAATTGTTATTTGGTGACATGTTTTTTGAAAATTTAACTCTATGATGTTCAAAATGTAAAAAAAAATAAAGTAACGGTATCAATAGGGTTTTGGTTTAATAAGATTGTTATGTTTGCTTAGATAATTAAATAGGGTTTTGATCTAGTTTCATCATGTGATGTTGCTTACTACTTAAAAGTAAGAAAATTTGGGGAGAGACGTTTGCTTGGAAGCAACCATTTTTGGTTATGCTATTCTTGATACAAAAGAAGTTTGATTTAATTACTCTATCTCTCTTGCACGTGAGTATACACACACACACACACACACACACACTTACAATTCTCTTCATTGCACATTTTCTTCTAGAGACTACAAACATCACATGGCACGGTGTTGGTGAGGCTTTGGCCTGTATGCTTGTAACTTGTAAGTTGTAGTAATTCATGTAAATTTGGCATTAACTATTGGCGAGGCCCATATGCTATCTGTATAGTATAATACACACTACTACATGTATGTAACATTGAGATTTGGTTATGCTACATTCCTGAAGTAGTACTTATAGCCGTATCCACTTGCAACCATTTGACTTTCAAACTTAAGTCTAATAGGTTTTCAGGCGTTAATTTATTCTACTCTTTCGGGATAATTGGATTGAGTTTTACAGGACGTGATATACCTTATGGAATAAAAAAGAACTAGTTAGATTGTTAATTTCCTATAGCAACAACTATGTTATCAATAGTGGTGCTATAGCGGTTATAGTGGTCCTTCAACAAAATAGCGGTGATAATAGCGGTCAAAATAGTGATCCCGCTATTATTGGCTCTATATTACTGATAGCGGTACTATAGCGGTCCAAATTGTTGGAATATACAACTAAATATCATTATTCACGAGTACGCAACGGAAGCAATGAAAACCATGTAATCAATTAATTGACCTTGAAATAGGATTAAGGATTACCTTATAATGTAGATAAATAAAGTGAAGAACTTTAAAGGATTTGAACTAAATCCCTCTACGATCGTACACTAGACACTTCTTATATCGTATGCTAGTACCTTGATCACGAACCGAACAACCCTTTGTTACTACCCCTTAAAGTCGAACCAACCAAAAACCCGAAACCCTTTATTGTTTGGTGTTTCGGCCGAAGCCAAGAAGAGGAGGAGAGGAGAGAGTTAATGTGTGAATAGAATGCTTAAACCCTTAGATTTAAGCCTCTATTTATAGGGAGATATTAGGGCATAATTACTTGGTGATCAAGTCAAATTAAGGCCTCTAATTTGAGCCTTCAAAACCGGCCCCCTCCTTTAGTCCAATTAGAGTCCTACCCTAATTAACTTATTTCACAATTAAACCACCTTCTAATTAATTTAAATACAATTAACCCTTTAACTTATTTAAATTAATCATTTAGTGATCAAATTAATTAATATATTACTTTAATATATTAATTAATAATATAGAGTTACCGTGTCATTTCGTGTGACCCCGTAGGCTTAAATCATTTCCGGACAGACGTTCATTTTACGTGATCATATACTAACACAAATAGTGGTGCTATTAGCTCAAATCTTTTTTCCTTTCATCACAAAACGACTTATAAAGTGTTCGTTTTTCTTGCCTACTTGTAGGTAAGAATTGATAGCATGGCATGAGTGTGGTGCACACACATTGTGAGTCATGGGGGTTTAACACATGGGCATGCTAGGCATTATACTTCCAGTTAGACAGACAACAAGGTATATTGTTGTGTTGCCTTTTGGTTAAAATTTGAAGGCTGAATGTTATACCTGTTTTGTGAACCAAGAAGTTTATCCTTGAGTAATCAATTTGACTATTTAAATCTCATGCAATTAGCATAGCGCTGTAATACTGTTTTAAAGGGTACAAGTGTAGAATGCTCATACAAGTTGGAAACTTCTATATTAATTGAACTTGTGGCATTCTGTTTTGTCGAGTTCAGTTTAGGCGTCAATGTGTTTAGCTTTGCCGTATGCCTGTATCTGCTCAATGAACCAAAACTATGTAATGGATGTTATCTCTATATGAATGGATACGTTGGTGTTGAAACTTACTAGGGCCATAACTTTCAAATTCAGAGAAGTGCATGACATATTTTGGAAATTCAGCTACACATAACTTTAGAATATTTTTAAGATAAAATGTTGAAACGAGGCATCTTTGGTACATTGATGGCTCCATCGTGAATAAATCTCTACTTTTAGGGTTCTTTGGTACAGTTAAATTTTTTTTTTTAAAAAATCATTAACAACACTCAATGCCCTCATGTTGGATTTGTTAATTGCAATGTAACTTCTTAATGTGCCCCATATAAACAATTCCATTATCAAAAACTAGGATAATGAGAATGTTTTGGCATTTATCTGCAGAATGAAGTTTACTTTGTCAACGATATTCAATGGAGCTTTCCACTTGGAAATTCTGAAAGAATCTCTGTTGAAGGCGATTGATGATATTGATGTAGCTTTTTGTAAGGTGAGTGGGAGTTGCTTTTCTTTATAATCTTCATCTTCTCTCTCTCTCTCTATATATATATATATACGAGTATATGAGTGTGTGTGTGTATACAAAATTGTTGATATTAGGGTTTATTAATTGCTTTCTAAAGGAGGCTTCTCGATACAACTTCGGGTCTGGTTCCACCGCAACTGTTATACTAATAGCAGATAGTCAAATTCTAGTTGCCAACATTGGAGACTCAAAGGCTTTCCTATGCTCTGAGATGTTCCAGTTTCCTCCCGAAGCTAAAGGTTAGGAAGGACCTTGGTATAAAATAAACTATATTTATGAGAAGGTCTGATTGGGGGACCTTAGCAATTTTGAAAAGGCATGTGATTATACCGCAACTAGATTAGTTGGTAAATTTAACGTTTTACCGTTGCATTAGTATTTAATTCCTTTTGAATTTTTGTACTGTTACATTGTTATATGATCTCCTTTGATCCTCTTTGAAAATTCAGTTTATGCACTTTATCAAAAGAGAAAATTGCAAAGAAAAGGTAACAAACTTTGGTTCGATATCTATACTGAGTAACTCTATAAGTCTATATTTGAGCTCTCAGAAAGGCTCAAACATCTAAAGTGTTTGTTGAAAGCAATCATTTTTAGTTACTGGTTATCTGTTGTCACATAATAAAAAGAGTTGTACATGGCGCCCCGAAATTATATATATACATGGCCCTTAGGGCTACAAATAGCGAGATCCAAAAAATATCAACATAGTCAAAGTTATAAAATGTCAGCTGCCAATTCATCTTTGACTGTGTACCCGGTCAGATAATCTTGCATCAATTTTCATTCAAAGTTTAAAGGTTTGTATTTTATAGGAGTTTTTTTTGAAAGTTTGTTATGTGTGAAAACAGAGATGGTTACTAATTGGCATCAGACCAAAGTTTGGTACCTTGTTATGCAATTTGCTGTAAATAAAGAAATCAGAAAGGCTAATAGTTGATGGTTCTTGTAAATGGCAGCTACTTTATTGAGACTATACAGACAGAGAAGACGTGATGGTGCTTCGGTACGCATGAAAGATTATGGAAACTTCAAATTGGCAGCAGCTGACGGTTTATTCCACTTCTCTGCCAAAGAACTGACCAAGGATCACCATCCGGACAGGGTTGATGAACGATCTCGAGTAGAGTCGGCTGGCGGTCACGTCCTTGAGTGGGGTGGTGTGTCCCGAATCAATGGTCATTTGGCCGTTTCACGTGCTATTGGCGATTTGTCCTTTAAAAGGTGAGGTATGCATTTTAACAAATTTAATTTGCATAAAAAGGTAACCACATTTCGTCTGGTTTCTCTATTGTGTAACCATATGCGAATACTCATAAAGGTAACCAAATTTGAAAAGAATAGTGAATATAAATCCTAATAGCTATTAGTACTCTGACTTGGTTACCGTCCAAATGATGACATGACAACTGAACGGATTATTTTCTATTAAAAACTCAAGCTTTTCTTTGAGTGAGAATAAAATGGCACCCAGAACAGTTATCAGACACTGCTTGGTTTTAAAAAGCGATAAGTGCACAAAAGTGATAGGGTCTTTTTCGGAAGCGCCAAGCGCAAAAGCGGTGAGCTTTTCGTATGCGAGGCGCACGCTTATGAAAAAAATTTATAAATTATTTATTTAGTATTTATAACACATTAAATAGCAAAACGACATCAGTAAGATACTAGTTTAAGTCCGGCTTTGATCAAATTTGGTGTTTGAAAAGAAACTCTCAAAAGATTGATGCTCTCGTTGAGGAAAAAGAAGAAGAGATCAATCTTGTTGAGAAAGAAGAGGTAAGAAAAAGAAAATTACTTATTTCTAAAAAAAATTCCCCTTGTGTACAAAAAGCTCACGCTTTTTAACGCCTTTTAGCGCTTAGGTCCTTAGGATCACAAAAAAGCCCAAAAAGCGAGCACCTTTTGTACACCCTGCGCCTTGGGTACCAAAAAGCTTAAAACCAACAAAAGTTTGTTACCTATTTATGCTATTTGCTCATCTGATAATTAACATGTTGATTTTAGATCAACCTAGCTAATTGATGGTTGTCCTCTTCTTTTTCAAACTGGAAGCCGTATTTAGTTTGTCTTTTTACTTTTAGTCAGAAGGCTATTGTTAATTTACCTCCTACTGTGTCTCATCAGTTTTGGAGTTATCTCTGTTCCTGAAGTTACAGATTGGCAACCTCTGACAGTTAATGATACTTATTTGGTGGCTGTTTCTGATGGGGTTCTTGAAAAGCTGGGCCCACAGGATGTCTGTGACCTGTTTTGGGAACTGCATAGTAATGCTCCTTTGGAATTAGAATACAGTTCTTCATGTTCGTACTCATTGGCCGATTGTATTGTTGATACTGCTCTTGAAAAAGGCAGTATGGATAATTTAGCAGCTGTTGTAGTTCCGTTTGGATTAGAAACTCTGCCAAATGAACGACCAGAAGAAGCCAGACTGCAGAATTATGTGGATGAACAGTCTGGTAATTATTTTTTTTTCAATTTTATATTTCAATATAAGATCCGACATTGGTTCAAGTTAAAATTATTAATGTTTATTCTTTGTAACTCAGAAATATGGAAATGTATATCTAGTCGCTCCACATCACTAAAAACGCGTTTTACCTATAAATTGCGAATCTTCTATGTGCAATGACAGATTCTTATCTCTACTTGTTACACAATGTAATTGGATTTGCCATTTTCTTTGTCCTATTATTGTAGAGATGGCAAAATGAGCGGGTTTGGTTGGACCCAAAACAATTGTTTCCAAATTTTATATTTATTGTAAATAACTAAATAAGTAGCATGTCAAATATGATAATTAAAGTTTAGTAACAAAGATGATTATTAAATTTAGTAATAGAACAATCTGATTTCATGAATGTAATTTTAGGAGTTTTTACAGTGAAACTACACTTTAGGCAATTTCTGACCCCTTTGCCCTTAAGCTATTTTTTCCTTTTGACCAACTCATATAGACAAATCTTGTGGATCGAAGCTGCCACCTATATGTGTGACTATTCTATGTGGTTATCATATATAAATATTCTATGTTTCACCTCTCATGTTTTTGCTACTTAAGGTATTTTTGGTCATGACTTCACGCAGCTGTTTATACCACTCTGGTTTACTTCAGTACTGTTGTTTATTGATGGTAACAATTTTGAACTTGTAGATTCAGAGAGAGCTGATCCAGCTAACAATAAATTTGGGCGTCTGTTGGTAGGGTCATTCATTTGTTGGTTCTATTTCCTCTTCATTTTCATGATTAT
Source organism: Erigeron canadensis (assembly GCF_010389155.1). Taxonomy (NCBI): domain Eukaryota; kingdom Viridiplantae; phylum Streptophyta; class Magnoliopsida; order Asterales; family Asteraceae; genus Erigeron; species Erigeron canadensis. The sequence goes on from NC_057767.1 coordinate 34,690,943, forward strand.
CTATTTTTTAACTTCCGTATTTTTGGTTGAGGATTGGATATATTTATAAATGAGAACTGAAAATTGCTTTTCCTGGCCTCTTAGGCCATCTCCATTTAAAACCCAACCCACCAATACTATTCATTAAAAAATTGATTTCTCTCTTACTTTTACACAACCCAACTACTGTAAAACCAAATTTTACACTCCCATTAACAACTCACTAACTATTTTTTTAATCAATAAAAATGTTTTATAGTTAACATTTTGTTATTTAAAATTAATTTTAAAAAATAGAAATACCTTTTTTATATAAAAAATAAGTTATTTAGGTCATCCACACTCACAACCTAAGTCAACGCTTTAATAAAAAAAATAATTTATTTCTTCTCTACCTAAACAACCCAACTAAATCCCAATTTTTACTCCCATTAAAATCCCAATCCAGATAAATCTTTTCATGAAATACACCAACTTTACGCAGTCATTAAACCAAAAACAAAACAGTTATAAAAGTTTGAATAATACCAAAATAACACCCAACAGAAAGTTGGTGCGACGAACAAGTCATTTGAATTTGGATCCATAAAACAATTTACTAATATAATTGACCGACCGACTTACATTTTTTTTTTCCCATGGAAGCAAATGTTCTTAAAGAAAAGAAAAAGGTTTCAGTGTCCTCATTTTATCTGTTTTCTGTTAATCTGCTAGAATATTGCATTCCCGTTATCATAGTAAACCGTGTATGTTGGAAAATTATTCAGCAATAGATAATATTTTGGAGAATCTATCAAGTGAGTTAAGTATTATATCTGGTGACAATGAGCTGGTCGAGTTTATGATGTTGGCTTTCTTACTTTTGTACCAGGTTGAACAGAAGCACAATACTTATGGATCTTTTTATCTATCCGAAAGCCTCAATGAGGATGACTACACATTCTGGATTTCAAAGGATGAGCAGGACTCTGTATATGGCTCCCCACAGGCCTTACCTGGCACATTTGATCATATTTATGGTTAGTCAAGTTCATTTTACATTCCTTACTTCTCTTTATTTCTATTCTTTTATGATGTATGGAGATATATCATTGTATGCACAGGCTGAGGCATATAAATTAATGTGGAAATGGGTCGGGCGGTTGTGTAACGGGAATGTGTTTTGGTTTAACTGGTATTTTTTGTTTAAGTTCGTAGCAGATTAGGTTGGGCTGACGGGCAAATAGCCAAAGACTGGTTGATTTGTTTAATTATATATTAACTCATGGGTCAATACGTCAATAACGATTGCAAAAACATAATAATGATGTATATTTCTGAATTGAAGTTATCCAGAGTATTTCTCTAAAATATGGAATTGTGATGACTCTCAACCTGTTTGACCCATTTGACATAAGACAACCTAATATGCCCCTTTCATTAGTAAGTGCGGGTGGAGTTGCCATCCCTTATCATTAGCATATATATTGTAGTTGAACTTGAACGGTGCAAGTTATAAGTTACTTCTATTTTCTTATTTAAATGCAGGTGGGCCTTTAAATTTATACCGTGACCAAATGATGTGCATGCACTTTGGGGGGTCTAGTAGTGGAGATAGAGAACAGTGTATTAATCCTGAAGGTCTTGCAAGTTTTCTGGGTTTTTTGGAGTCACTCCCTGTACCAAGTGTCGAGCATAACCAAGAATTTGATAAGCACACGACTCCTAACACAAGGTGTCTACTTAATTTTTCTTTTTCCCCATTCTGGTTTTAATAGTTTTTTCTAGTCTTTTGGCAGTTTGAAGTTGATACTTATTTGCTTATAGGTATATACTAAAAAAGAGATTTGACCGTGGATCATATGGAGAAGTTTGGGTGGCATTTCATTGGAGTTATCTTCAACAAACTAATAATTCATATAGGAGCGTGAAAAACGAAACTTTCCAATTTGATACCTCACATCTTGGCACTGATGATGGAACATCACAAAGACGGACAGTCCAAACTGATGTTGGTTCTGGTCCTGCCAGTAATAACATTTTCATTTTGAAGCGTATAATGGTAACCCTGTTAAATATTATTAGATATATAGATATTCTTCATTTGATAGAAATAACACAATTGGCAAAAAGTTCTTCCCACTTATTCTAGTATATGTAAAAATATAGTTTCAGAAATATAGCAATTACTTTGTTGGTGAATGATTTTCTTGGGCTGCAAGGTTTTACTTGGCTCTATGCTAAATAAGGGATTTTTTTTATAAACACGTTGTTTGATATGCGTAATAAAGGTTAATTTTCACAAAAAGTCACTAGGTTCTACTATTAGGAACTCAGAAATATATATGCAGGGTTAGAAAAACTAAGTTTCTGGTCATTGCATGGTTTGTGTGACCAAAAGTTGTCTTCACAAAGAAGTTATGGTTTTTATGGTATATTTGTTTTGGTAGAAGTTTGATTCTAAGTTTGGTAATTCAAGATATTGTCATCTTCGCCTTCAGCAGGTCTTGTTTTTTATTTTTTCATTTTTTGTAGCACTTACATCATCGGATGGAAAAAATAAGTTTACACGACTCTAGTTGAAGGCTTGGTATTTGTGCCCCGGCCATTATATCTTGATATTTTTAGCGGGTCATGTTAGTAGTAAAAAAAAAGGTAATGGAGGGAACCCTAGCCCCGGTACCACAATTGGATACAAGGTTCCTGTTATAGTATTCTTTTTAATTTCCAAGAATCCGAGTAATGTAAACGTAGTATATTCTCAGTTTCAATATTATCAAAGTCTGAACTTATAAGAGTGTTGCTGTGTCAGCAACTTTTACTGATTCAGTAGGTTGACATTACGTTCAAAGTAATCTTGGATACCATTTGAATTATCTTCTCTGCGTTTTTTTTTTCTGTTTTTTCTAGTGTACAGTTTTATGGTTTCACAATTACTGAAATCTCATGAACTGGAACAGGTTGAAAGGGGCAACACAGTGTACTTAAGTGGTCTGCGAGAAAAATATTTTGGTGAACTATTCTTAAATGCTTCAGCATGTTTGGGAGGTTCATTATCAGTAAAAGAATCATACATATACCCGTCTAATTTGCCAAGTGATAAATCAGTATCGCTGGAAATAGATATATCCCGTAGAAGGGAAAGACAGCAACGGGTTGCTTATGAAGATGGCCTCAAGAATATTGCAAGATATATCGAGTCTTTTGAGTCAAGGTTAAATGAAATATGGCTTGTGTTCCGTCATGAAGGTATATCACTATCAAAGCTTTTGTATACAGCAGATGACATGGGAAGTAGTGATGGCACAACAAATGATGAACACATCAAACAAGTACGTATACTGCATCCATCACAATGGTGGCAATGGTTGAAGACGACTGAAGCAGGCCAAGAGGAAATGCGGAATCTTATTTGGCAGTTGGTATGTTTGCTGGTTGTTGCTAGAACTTTTTCCCGTTATTATTAGGAGGTGCTAATTTTGACCCCTTTACTAGAGAATGGGTCGAATCTGGCTAGGTTTACCGTTCAAAAGGGTAAATTTTAAAAAGTTAGTTTAAAAGGAAGTGGGTGAAATGGGTTGGAATTGTCTAAATTAACCCCATGCATGGAGAGATCGAGTATTCTAGTGGTTGTGGTTTGGAATGGGTCAAATGGGTCTAAGTTCCTCAGTGTGTCTTTAATGTGTAACACCTAAATAAGTTTATTTAAGAACTGTAGATTGTTATTGAAATAGTACAACTTTTTTGATTGTTAGTAAAGGAATATAGTGCACAGTGCACTAATAATTATATACGAGTATGTAAATGTTTTGGCCAAAAAGTGTTCTTATACGCTAATTAGAAGATTATATTAATAGGTGACTTGAAGTTTTATGCTCGATGCTTGTTTTGTGCTCTATGCATCAGTTGAAGCTTCAAAGTTCACACAGTCTCTTTAGTTGTCTTCTCGCAAGCTTCAGTTTCCGTGTTATTATTGTTTTCTTAAATCAGTTTCTAGCGTTCCAAATAATCGACCAATCTAACTTGCTACACTTTTCCTATTTCATTAGTTAATGGCAGTGAAGGCCTGTCATGACCGTAATATCACCCACAGGGATATTAAACCTGGTAAATTTCTTTCTTTTGGGCAAAAGTGCAACTCAGTTTGTATTTCTTGTCTTCATCTATAGTCAAATTATTTTATCATTATATATTAGGTGACACTAAAGATGATTATAACAAAAAAGGAACCAAAATTGAGGGTCAATATGTATTCACATGACTACTAATTAGCGCTTTGATGATTTAGCATCTTGGAGCTACTGTGTTTATTATATTACATATATATGATATCAGTTATGCTCCTTTTGATGTATGTTCTGACTTAATTTTTCCTTCTTTTTAATTGTTAGAGAACATGATTGTTTGCTTTGAAGATCAGGAGTCTGGTAGATGTTTAAAAGGAAGTCCAAGCGGAAATGAGACTTATACCACTAAAATGTATTTTCAGAGTAACTTATATTTCCTTGGTGTCCCATTATATCAATAGTGTATGGTCATAGTTAAATTTCTATTTTTATAACTTGATAAGGCTCGGTGACTATTTTTACCAAGATATATTTTTTGTTTAGTAGTTGCTAACTTCTGAAGGTGCATTACAAATTTCATGCAGATTTGTTGTATTCTTATTCTGTGACACTCTGTAAGTTGTTGTAAATCATTATTCCTTCTTGTACTCGCCAGGCGCATCATTGACTTTGGTAGTGCAATGGATGAATTCACCAAAAAGCATTTATATGGATCTGCTGGACCTTCTAGGTATTTTTAACTCTTTTTCTTTGCTATTGTGATCTTAATGCTTTAACTTAAAAACTTGATGCTATGAAGTTGCGCCAGTTCTCATTTTAAGATTTCTTTTAAGAATTTAGATCTTCTTGACTGCTTTTGCTTGTCCTTTATATTTCTTTGATTGTTCATAAGTCGAGTAGGTAAGTAGGTTTTAGTTGTGTTTTAATCTTAAAGTAATCAAAGTTTGTGAGAGTCAGACTGCTGCCTGCATCCCTTTTGGTTTGTTTATATATTTTTGTTTTTCTCTCATGTATTTTCAGTAGATGGAATATATCATTTATGATAGTTTCAGGCCCCTTTGTATGCTTTCTGGTTTTGTGCTTTATGTATATAAAGTATATAAAGTGAAATTTACACAGAGAAAATTGTGACTCAAAGGATATTGCATTGCATTCATTTTTAGGATAGTGGCTACATTTATAGGCATGTAAGCTACAACTGCCCAACAAAGTACTCCCATGTTCTCCTAATTTACAGCAACACTCACCACGTACATGAACTTCTATTCTAAATAAACTAACTCCTAATAACTTGCAAATAACCATACTTGACTAGTTGACTAAATAAGACTCTAGCCTGGACACATGCTAAAACAGGACACTTTCTTGTAACACTAACATGAAACTCAATTTCATAACATAATATACTAGACTAATACTTATAAAACGAAATAAACGTGACCCAAACTTTTGACCCGAAATCAAGATTAACCCAACAATTTATACCATGTAAAGTGGATGTTCTGGTTGCTTCCCAAAATTTTCTAAGTTCATAAATTTTGTAACTACATATTTTAGCACTGTCTCCTAATGGTTAATTTGATATTGATTAGTGCAAAATTTTATTTTAAAAGAGAATGAGGGAGAAAAACCTGCTGGAAATTGAAGTTTCTTTAATGCCTACAACTGTCTTAAATCGCTCTATTTACTTCAGATATCATTTATGTATAATCTTGTTTATGTATTTACATTATTACTTATGTAGCAAAATAATTCAAAATTGACAATTAAGTGTTTTTTGTGGTTAACTTGACTTGCATATATGATATACCGTATTTATTTTTCAACTTAAAATGCATGTTAAGTTATCTTTTGTTTTACAAAGTGAAGTAGAGAAGTGTATCATTTTTAGTTATTTATTTGTTTATATCAGGGATGAACAAACTTATGAGTATATGCCACCAGAAGCTTTTCTGAATGCTACTTGGTATCATGGGCCTGCAAGCATAACTACAAAGTATGTCTTTCATGTCTTCCTATTTCAAAATCTTTATTGCAGATTGTAATGAATGTCTTCTATTTGCCAATTCCTGCACGGCACATGCTTAATTAAATTCCCCAATTATTCTATTTGATAGGTATGATATGTGGAGTATTGGTGTCGTGATCGTAGAGTTGATTATAGGATCACCAAATGTTTTCCAGATAAATGCCAGAACACGCGCTCTTTTGGATCAACACCTTGAAGGCTGGAATGAAGGATTGAAAGAGCTTGCTTACAAGTAAGTCCTACTAAAGCGACTTTGATAATATAATATAACTGTAAAGTTTGATGGTTTGTATTCACCAAAAGATAATGGCCTGTGAATTTTTTTTCCAGGCTACTTGCCCACAAGACACAAATATAGACTCACTTGAAAACTAATATGGCAAGTGTTTGTTCATTATATGAAGCATGGTAAATGGGCGGGTTGGGTAATTGATCAGGTTGGGTAACAAAGTTTCTTATTCTCTTTCTTATAAGTTTATATATTATTAATGTGCTATGTATGATAGTAAAACCTCTTATTCACAATAATAATCTAAACTATTATTCAATACAGTGATATAAAATGATTTATGCATTTAAGGTGACTTTTAACTTGGTTGACCTGCTCGACCATTTGACATGGTTTTTTTCTTGGTTAAATGCTCTAGCTAACACATTTGACCTGTTAAGAGGTAAAACATATCCAAATCAACCTGTTCAACCTGTTCTAATATAGATGGTTCGAAATGTCACCTCCATAGAAAACATAATGCGTGTCTGCACTTGCTTCTGAATATTGACAGTAGTTGGTCCTCTTTTCTGGTCGCAGACTAAGGTCATTTATGGAATTATGCATTTTGCTTCCTGGGAGTTCATCGAAACATGTTCTGACTTGGGGGAATAATCGAAAGGTTAGTTGATTGTTGATTCCTGAACTTTCATATTCTGTTCGTTAGTTCATGGGGTTCTCTACTTCTGTTATCGAATTTCAAGTAAAATTTGGCAGGAGTAAAATTGCAAAAACTTATTACCACATGAATCTCCGAAAGAAAAGGTCAATAAAGCTTTATAAAATTTTATTTCAGTTTCAATCCTAAAGTGACAAGGACATTTTTCGAGATTTAGTTTTAAAATATGCTATCAATGTAACACATCGCCTTATCACCACCACAATCTTTTGTTATTGTAAGTGTCGTGCTTGCGACTCCTGTCAAAAATAGAACATTTTTTTGACAATCTGAATGGCTTGGTGTAAACCGAACGTGATATCTGTGTCTTGACAGTTTCCAATATTTCACATGTGATTAGAGGTGACAGAATGGACGGGTTTGATTAAAATGGGTAAATTTCTTGGTATGGTTTAAAGCAGGTCGTATCATGGAACATTTTTTGTATAAAATATGTGATTTTATAAAGTGTTTTATACCCAACATAATCTAAATCAACTGATTCAGAAGTATATGGGTCAAAATTGCCACTTCTTGTTTTGAGGCATGTTTTATGAAGTTTTGTACTAATTAAGGCTTTACATTTTGGACTTAGTGCTCGGGTTCACCAGCTTCGTGGAAATGCTCAGAGGAATTCTTTTTGAGTCAGATCAAAAGCAGAGATCCTCTTAAAATAGGGTTGGTTTGGTTCCACCTACCATATTGTATTATCTTTCTATACAATAACCATGGCCGCTTACTTTGTGTTTATGTTCTAAGCAGGTTTCCAAATGTATGGGCTATGAGATTAGTACGTCAACTATTAGTTTGGGATCCAGTAAGTTATCAAAATATAAGTTTTTTGATTTTTGAGCCCCATAATTCCTTAATGGGTCAATTTGGGTTGTGTTTCAAACTGGTTACATGAAGTATTTTGCCAATAGGGGAACACGTCTAGTTGGACGAACGAGTCAAAAAGGTTGGAAGTCATGAAATGCATATTTTTAATGCATAAAACTTCCTAAATCATTTTTATTGAAAAATTTAAATTGTTACTGTAATTATATTGTTCCCAAATCATGTGACCAACTTATCTAATTGTTATAAATATTTGACCTGATTTATGTTTGATTTAATATATTCTTTGTATGAACACATGATTGTATGTTTCTCACTTTCTCTATATGTCTGTTTTTTGTATCTAATTGCGTATGTTCTTGTATTTTGGATGTCACCACTTCACCACATTAATAACTGTAATTGAACCGCAGGAGGATCGGTTGACTGTTGATGATGCTCTGAGGCATCCTTATTTTACACATCATACAACCCAATGATATACACAATGCTCCACAGGTACTCTTTTCCACTTTCATTGCTTTTAGCATAGGCGGAATGGGTGGGGGTGAGGTGGTTAAAAGGGTTCCCCTTGAATATTTTCATGCCTATGTAAAAAAGAAATTCGCTTAAGGGTATGAACGGTATTAATGTGAATCTGCCAACTTATAAACATATATTTTTGGACAATTTTGTGTTACATATCTAATGTTTTAAGTTTGCCACCTCTATGGAAATTTTCTGGCTCAAAAGTTGCAAAATGGGCATTTTCGTTTTAATATTAATACATGTTCTAAATTTCACAATGCGATTAATGTATTAAATAGGGTTTTGCTGTTCAGTCATAAGGGCGGGCTACTTGTAATTAACTATGCTTTGTTTTTTGTTTATAGGTCCATGGTTTTTAGAGGCAAATTTTTCAGTGCATATGTACAAGTAACTAACCACATTGTAAATACTTGTAGCGCCAATTAATACTTACAAATAACAACCGACGACAGCTTTAATTACTTTTTCACTGGTTCTACATGTATATAATTCAATATATACAGTATATCTATATATCAAGCCTTCTTTATGTCTATGGATCATGAAATGCTACTAGTGAAATGTGTAGTGAATTCGGGAAAAGAAAGTATAAATTGTTTTAAATTTCACATTAATGAAGTGATTTTTTTGGCCCTTGTCATAGCGATTGCATAGGATACTTATATCTGAATGCGATGATGCATCAATTGGGCGTATTATTGTCTTTTTGACGTTTTTACTTCATATGAATCCTTTCACTCGAATAAAATTGTGTTTTTTTAATAGTGAGTTGAAGTTAGTAGTTAGCATTTGAGACATCATAGTGACATTTAATTGAGCAGTATGTGGAGTTTGAACCACGCATACGGTATGCTTGAAATGAAGCCCAAGACTTTCATTATTATGTTGATATTTTTTGTAATCTTATTATGTTCTTTATTGAAATTATACTGTTTTCAAATTATACATAACAAAGTGGATCAAGTGTATTACTCCCTCCGTCCCAATTTAAATGTCACGTTGACTAACTTTGACCGTAAATAATTTTGTTTGTACTATTTAGTAGTTGATGAAACTTATATGAATGAAAATTACATTAAAACTCAATCCATTCATATATTTTATATCAAGTGTTACATGACACAAACAAAGTTATTTACGGTCAAAGTTAGTCAACGTGATATTTAAATTGGGACGGAGGGAGTAATTTGTTTGTTGTGTTGCTTGTTAAGTTGATACGTACAGAAAAGATCAAAGAGTTGTATGTAGCTGCAAAACATTTGAACGTTGTATCTAGCTGCAAGACATTTGAACGTTATGGCTTCTTATGTAGACATGTATTTTGCATGTTCAAGGCCAACACTATTAAACAAATACCAGAAAAATACATTATCAGGTGTTGGACAAAGGATCTAATACCTCCGAGAATGAGAACAAGATTAACAAGATATGGAGAATCAAGTGAAGAGTTAGAAAGGCTAGCGAATGAAACTCATTACATTGTTGAGAATTGCATGACCTTATAAGTAGGGCTGTAAATGAACCGAAAAGTTCATGAATTGTTCATGAACTATTCGGCGGGAAGTTCGTTCGTTTAGTTTAACGAACGAACATGAACACAGCTCCCGTTCATGAACAGATAATATGTTCGTGAACGAGGTTCGTGAACACCCATTCATTTATGTTCATGAACTTCAAAATAAAAAGGCTATGAACATGTAACAATCGTGTGTTAATTGAAGAGATGTGTGTTCAGGAGCTGTAAAACACTTTTTGATTGTTAGATTTGTGATGAATTTTTCTTTATATATACATACACATAAGTGGATTTGTCTAGGAGCTGTGATTTATATATACATACACACAAGTGAAAACGAAACTAATGAATTTTTTTTTTATCATGTAATTGAAGTCCAAGTTCATCAAATATCTTGATGTGGTTTCCTCTCGTGCATAATATGTTGTGATGAAAGATAGATATAAAGATATAGAGATATTGATCTAAGTGGTGTAAGTGAAAGTCATGGATGATAACCTGAAGTTATTGTTGCTTCAAAGTTTGATGGTGGTTTAGTAAAGAAATGGTAGACCTTGTATATGATATGAATTTTGTTTTTTAAAGATGTGCAAAAATAATAAATGAGGTGGAAATAATGCGGTGTATATGAATGAGGTAGAATATACACGTGAAATACAAATTAAAACAAAATGTATTTTAATATTAGTGTTAACCGGATACCTGTTGTAAAGGTAATCTAGACTTACAACAGACGTTATTGTCAAGTTTAGTCCCATAAAAGACATGTTTTTTGTTCGAGCCCCCAAAAAGTTTTGTACAAGTTAAGTACGTTATTGTCAAGTTTAGTCCCATAAAAGATGTTCGAGCCCTCAAAAAAGTTTTTGTACAAGTTTAAGTACTTTCTAAGCAATTAGCCCCTCCCCCCCTCCTTTATAATTATATTAACTTATTAAAGGTCATTTTCTATTATTAATTATAGTGGAAACCTTGAAATAGTTTGTATTATCGTGTGGACAACTACAAGTGAGCTAGACTCTTTTTGGTTGGGTTTCAAATTTTTAGTTTATAGATCGGGGTGTGAAATTGAACCGAATAAATATGTATTATAAAAATTATCTTATTTTTGAAATGGTATTATTCTATTTCAAACGAATTCAACACAAATATCATACATTTTAATTAAGTTCATTTTCTATTTGCCAGATGTATTTTTTATGTATACAAAAAAGTAGCACAAATTCCAACCATGATATTTAGTCAAAGCTTGGATAAGAGGATAAGGAGAGATAAAGACTAGAAGATAAGGAAATCTAGATTGCATTGTTTATTTCACTTTTGTATCTATAAAGATAAGAGGATAAGAAGAGATATAGATAAGAAGATAAGAAAATCTAGATTGCATTTATTGTTTATTTCACTTTTGTATCTATATAAAAAGGTTTTAACATGTAGTCATGTTATCTAAAGTTTTCTTCCTCTGAACTTTTTTTAATCAAAAAATAAGCCAAGTAACCACATTCTTTCGTATTATTTGAGTTAACCTCTATCTTGATGGAGTCGGATTACAATAATCTTCAATGTATTTATTCAATTTCCGACCATGATTTCACCGTTTAATATTAGGTAAGCTATATAATCCATGTTTATTAGTCTTAAATTTGTAAAAATTTGGAAAAAGAGTGAGAGTATACTGCGGTTATAATGTTTTACGTAATTTTAGTTGCAAAATACTTTCACTTTTAGCTTTACGAAAATTGGGTATGTAATTTAATTAAGTAGTTAAAATGGTGTTCATGGTTATCCAATCTGTATATGTCTCCAACTACAGTATGTCTCCAACATCAAATTTAATTGATGTAAAAAGGTGGTGTTCATCGTTGTTGTACTAACTACAAAGTCGGTGACATCAAAACTTAATCCGTACCATACCCAATGTTCTTATGGTTAATCTTAGAATTTTATAAGGAGATTATTTATCTATTAATTATAATCTATTTTACTATGGGATATAATTTATACAACATAATGTATAGACTAAAGTATAGACTAAATAGTGTGGCACCTCCTTTTGTTTGTGCTAAATATGTATTTGTTATTGACTAAATTGAGTTCAACTAATACAATAGGATAAAAGGACTTTATTTGAACATTTGTGATTAAAAGACAAAATGAAATATGTGGTCTTTGACTCGATAGTTTTCTTTTTTCATTTTCTTTTTCTTTTTTTTTTTGTATTTAGCTATAACTTCCTTTTATTTTTGATTACAAATATCGTGTTAACTTATGTAATAAATTCGATCAACTATAAGCTCTAGCTAACATCTACTTACATAGTTACATGGTTACATATTCTAAGAAGAAGATGGTAGCCCCGTCGAGGAGAACCCTAAAAAGAAAGTCAAGTGGATCAATCCTCTTGGATTAGTAGACTATGCCACCGATGGCGAGTCCACTGACGAGGGCTCAATCCAGTCACTAGAAATTGGTTACACGTATCTGTCCTCGTCATCACCTTCTTCATCCTCCGACGACTCTAGTAGTGGTTTCAGATTCCAAGAGGAGGCATCTTCATGGAATTCGGCTGCAGCTGGTGGGTTTGCAGCGTTTCCTATGCTGATTAACAAAGATGACGATGAGAAAGCAACTTCTTCTATTATTTGAGTTAACATCTATCTTCATGGAGTCGGATTTCAATAATCTTCCATGTATTTATTCAATTTCCGACCATGATTTCACTGTTTAATATTAGGTAAGCTATATAATCCAAGTTTTATTAGTCTTAAATTTGTAAAAATTTGGAAAAAGAGTGAGAGTATATTGCGGTTATGATGTTTTGTGTAATTTTAGTGACAAAATACTTTCACTTTCAGCTTTACGAAAATTGGGTTTGTAATTTAATTAAGTAGTTAAAATGGTGTTCATGGTTATCCAATCTGTATATGTCTCCAACTACAATACGTCTCCAACATCAAATCTAAAGTTTTGTAATTAGTTAATAAATTGTTGACAGTATAAGTGTAAACCTTTCAATTACAAAGTTATAAAGTGTAGTTAATTATGATAACTTTAAAAAGAAATTAGACAAATTTTGTGAAACAATTAAATACTCAGACAACACCCTTTATGCAGTCGAAACTTTTTTAATAAAAAGTGATACATTTTTTGATGCCGGAGACCCATGACCCGACCCAACCCCACAATGCGGTTATTTTAGGTTATCTTTTATTTTAATAAGTTATATTTTATTTTTAGAAGTTATCTTTTATTTATAATGATAAGTATGAATTGATTTGTTTTCTTATTTTAAGGGTTTTAAGATTAGTATAAATAAAGATTTTGGTTATTGTAAAATGCAGTTGAATATTATTGCATTTATATGAAAATTGACGTTTTGTCAATGTTTTCGGTCTTTGATTTAATCTATTAGCATCGAGCCATTTGATTGCGTGTGAAACTGCATCAGTTGGTATCAGAGCTCAGGTTAATTCAAATGGCTCTGCGTGATGAGAACCACATTTTTACTCGCCAAATTGCCGAACGAGGCATCGATGATATCGTGTTCTATTTACAAGATCGCAATATCTAGGAAACTGACCCAGAAGATGTCATCTGGGATGAGATTGTTGGGAAAGAGGAGCATCCTGAAGACGGCGATGGCTACAAGTTTCAAGAAACCGACTTGGAAACTTCTATCCGAGATGAGAACTTTGGGAAGGAGTATCTTGGGAATTGTAGCACCCTCTATCGAGCACCTCCTGTGTTTGATGAATACGAAGATGAAGATTGGTATATTTGGATGACCACGAGTTCAGTTTTTTAAAGATGAACTTCTCAACAAGACAGTGAAGAAAGACAATCACAATGAAGTTAAAATTTCAGATTTCATTGTGAACACGAAGAACGATCGAGGAGGTAAGGTGAAATTAATCTGGTAGTGTTACGTTGAATCGTGGTATTTGGCTTTAAGTTTTGGGATAGATTTTCATGATTGGCACTTAAATATAAAGTCAAGTTTTAAAATAAACTTTAAAAATCTAATATCGAGTACCGATTTTGTTGCCTATCAAGTTTTAAAAGAATTAATTGCATTTATATTGCAATCTCATTCCGCTTTTGGTGCTCCATTAATATCAAATTTCTACGGAAATGATAGAAATTATATGTTGGAAACCAAGATCTACATTACTTAATGTCATATTAAGTTTTCAAATTTAAAGAAGAGAAAGACATGCCTGGATGTTCTGTACGACCCCGATGGTACAAGTTCCGAGTTTGGCGGAATGACTCGAGAAATTAAGATATTTATGTGGGACATCATGATAATACTGCATGAGAATCGCGTTGATGTTCCATTCGATCCGGGTGGACGTGGTTTAAAGTCAAAACTTGAGGACGAGTTTTTTTCGAAGAGGGAGAGAATAATGCAGGAGACCCATGACCTGACCCAACTCCATAATGCGGTTTATTTAGATAATCTTCTATATTTTAATAAGTTATATTTTATTTTTAGAAGTTATCTTTTATTTATAATGATACGTATGAATTGATTTGTTTTTTTTATTTTAAGGGTGTTAGGATTAGTATAAATAAGGATTTTGGTTATTGTAAAATTCAGTTGAATATTATTGAGTTTATATGAAAATTGACGTTTTATCAGTGTTTTCTGTCTTTGATTTAATCTATTAGCATCGAGCCATTTGATTGCGTGTGAAACTGTATCATTTTTAATAAAAATGTTTAATCTTTTCAACTTACTATAAACATTGTAACTAAAATGTAAAAATTAATACAAACAATTATGAAAAAAAATTTAAAAATAAAAAAATACATACCTGTGGATGTAGAAGTTACATAATTTGCTTCTTCTAGTGGAATATCTGCACCTGTCTTTTTACGATAGCTCAATCTCTCACTTCAACCTAAAATAAATAAAAAATAAGTAACTAATTAATAAAAGGGAAAAATTAGGGTTTACTAAAATCTAAAAAAACTATAATAAGTATGGCTTTGTTTTTCCTTTTCACAATTCTTTTTCCCCATCGTTCAATCCGCCAATCGGAATAAAAATTAGGGTTTACAAAAATGTAAGATTCAAACGGCGGAGAAAAAAAGGACCTAATCAGATAATAAGAAAAATGAAAACGGTGATCGGAGAAATGAAGAAGGTGATCGCGAAAATGAAGACGGTGATCGGTTTAAGAGAGGAGAAAGAAAGAAGGAGAACGGAGAAATCGAAGTGTATGTTACTATGTGAAGATTAAGGACGAAAAGGGTTTTCGTTTTGTTGTTGGAAATTACATAACCACCCTCGAAAGGGAGTGCGCATAATAATCAGTTTTTAATCAGAGTCGCCGAAATTTACGGATCGGACAATCACAAATTGGACCCCTGGACTTTTTCTATTGGCTTGACTCATTTTATCTTTTGCCTATATATATATATATAATTTGATTTGATTTTCTCATATATATATATATACTTTGTATCTATGTAGAATATTTGTATGCATGTATGATTTATATAATTTGAATGAATCTATAAATAAATGTATGTATAGATGTAGATGTATAACCATTGTGGACTTATTGCTAGAGGTTTTTGTGTTACAATTAAGTTTTCGGGTGCGTTATGACTTCGTAAACTCTCTATGAACTTGTGAGTTGAACTCATCATAACCTAAACATTTGAAGTTCGTTTAGATTTTAGTGATACAGAATTAGTTTCCGGTGGTTTATTGCACATTCGCACGTCCTTTTAAGCAGTTTATGACTATCATTGGCCACAATCGAAGGTCGGTCATGATGATGTAACACATACTTTGTAAGTGGAGAGAAGAATTCTTGTGATACGTAACAATTTTAAAAAAAACAATCAAATATTTGGTAACGTTTTCGTGTTATATAATTTAGAGTTTTGGTGTTTTGATATCTCTAGTTATGACCTATATTTTTATGTATCTCTTATTATGATAGTTTGGTTGTGTTATTAAATTCTCACAATTAGATCGCGCATCAAACCTGAGTGAAAATAAACATCAATTTCAACGAGATTCAAAACCCTCTAAAGTGTGATTTATAGACCTTCATCAAAAACTACTTAAATGATGAAATTGACTTCTGAAATTGAAATATGTTTTTGATTTTTGTATATAGAACCTAATTACGAACAAAACATTCTAAAAATTCAGAAATCATCTCGTTCTACAAATGGTAGTTTTCTAAAAACTCAATTTTAAACAAAATTAGCACAAATTCAGCTTCAAATAGCTTGGGGATCGTTTAGATACATTGATTGCACTCTGATACCAAATGATATAACTTGAAATTGAGCTTTAGTGTGTGTTAATGGAGGTTTCACTATGTGTAAGTGTGTGTGAGTGATGAGAGGAAGATGATGGTGTAGAGAGAGAAAGTAAGTTAGAGAAAAGGATGGATGATAATTATCTCAAAGGCTTATTACAAAATAATTAAGGAAGGAGTATTTATACTAATATCACTATAATCACTAATATTCCTTCCACTAATGAAAATTTACAACTTAACACCACTTTTATAATTCTAACATGGCTAATAATGTTAGCTTTACCAGCTTCAACCTTAGATTAGAGGTAAAGCATACTACTCCGTATGAACCATGACTAAATATCAAAAGTTGACACCTTCATTAACCTATTATTTAACTAACAAGTTCTGCATTACTCAACCAAATATGCATCTTTCCATAGTCTTATAGCTTAGAAGTGGACTTCTGAGATAATGTTTAATCAAGTTCTTGTGACCCTTGACAACAAATAGAAGAAAGCTCAATCCTTTTCAAGTTGCACGAAAGGTGATCCTAGAAACAACCATTTTAACTGATGTGGTCATAGTTACTCTTACTTTGTTCACCTTTAGGGGTGCATACAGAGATTATGACTTCAGTTTCATGGGTCCATTTTTGTCTGCTACCCTTATGGTGGTTGTCGTTTCAACTCTCCTTCTTGTATGCAAGTCGATCATATGTAATCATAGCAATATTCGTGCACATATGATCAAAAATCCAAATCTCCACATAATTGTATAACGTATGATAATTCATGCTTATGGTTTCAATTTCAACCAATCAGTAGTTGATAGTCAAGGCCGTGTAATTAACACTTGGGCTCATATCATTAACCGTGCTAACCTTGGTATGGAAGTTATGCATGAACGTAATGCTCACAATTTCCCTCTAGACTTAGCTGCTATTGAAGCTCCATCTACAAATGGATAAGACTTTGGTCTGATTGTATTGTATAGGAGTTTTTGAACTAAAAAGGAGCAATAGCTTCCCTCTTGTTTTTATAAAGAGGGCGTTATTGCTCCTTTTTTTATGTTAATGGAAAAAAATTATATAGTAATACTATATACTACTTATAGATAGATTATAGAAATATATACTTACTATATACTTACTATATATATATATTAGATATTAGATTATAGAAAAATATAATCTATTTGTGACTTGGTTTAACTCTATTTGTGACCTTTTTTTGTATGTGGGACTCTCTATCTTCTTGGGTAGATAATCGATTGTCTTTCATTTGGATAGTGAGTTGTTTTTATAATAAGTCAAGTCAAGAATCATAATCGAACTGGAGGAGCTTGCTGCCAGGATGGCTTGGTAAGCAAGCAAGCAGTTATGTAGGCGCCAACTCCCAGTTCTTTCTCTTCTTTCTTTTTTATCATCAAAAGAAGATTGCTGGAAGAATAGAGATCCGGTCTTTCGTTCGCAACAAGGTAGCCATAGGGAGAACCTGTGGCTGGATTGAATCCTATGCCCTCAAGTTCTTCAAGTCCGGATTCATGGATAAGCCTTCAGCTAAGAGAAGGAGAAATGCTATAAGTCAAAGTAAACTTCGTTCACCACTACGTTCTTTCAGAACCTCTGCTTTAGGCCTTTCAAGTCAAGTCAAGTCCGAGACGAAACTCCCAATCCCTACTTCGCGAAACGAAATAAGAGCATCAAAGATGCCGTTGGCCGAGTTTCTTCAAAACCTGTATTTCAGGTCTCGCAGAGCCTCAAGCGGAAATATCATAAGAGAGAGAAGAATTCACTACGCGAAAGAACGAAAAAGAAACCTGTCCAAGATTAGCTAGAGCTTTCATCCCCGAGTTTACTGACTGACTAAGATAGGAGAAAGCAGAACCAGACTGCCAACGATCTGACGATAGAGAGTCCTCATCTTGTAGACCCACTTTCAGCTAATAGGAATTTCTTTCTGCCTTTCTAGTCTCTAGTCATAGGGCTCAGCTCAGTGGGTGGGCAAAAAGGGGCTAGTAACAATCGAATCTTTTTTCCATTCATAAAAAAATAAAGGAGAGGAGGAGTCTAGCACTACACCAATAATTGACAAGCTGAATAAGCCGGGTCAACTTCACCCTCTGCTGCGGATGGAATCGACCTAAGAAAGAGAGACTAGACCAGGTATGAAAGGAAGGGATCAACAGGTCTCGACAGAGCCTGCATTTCGATCCGTCTACGTACCTACAGGAGGATCCGCCTTTACCAAACAGCCTCCCCACCCCACTACGGGCTATGTATTGCGATATAGATCTGAACCCTTTCCCGGGAAAACAAGTTATGGGTCACCATTTCGGGAAACGGAATAAATAGCTCGGTCAACCCTGTAACCATCTAAATAACGAGTATGAATAACGAACTGCCGTTGTCTATCCTCATCCCTAGTTTACATGGATACATAGTGGCTGGCTGTACTTTATTGGTAGGGGGCAAGCCTGGGACGTGTGGTTCCCATCTCTTGAGTAGCTCATTATACAAAGGTTGTGTGTTCGTCATAACATAAGACGTATTTATAGCCCCTTATGCTTACCCATACTAGTAGTAGAAAATGCTCGAATTAGATGTACATACGCCTTTCCACACCGCCACATGATTGATCATTGTTAGAAGCCAGATTCATTAACCTCTTGAGCGAAAGGCCTCAAGCTCATTATGATATGCTCCAAGCGAATCTCTATGGCCGAGGAGAGCTCCTAGTCGAAGCCCAACATGACTCTTTGACAGTCCTCCTCTTTAGAGTGGCTTCCTCCCGCTTTGCCAGAACCAAATTCAAGGAATGGTTGTCGTCCAGACCCGCTTTTATTTTTGTTGGCAGTGCCTTATACTGTGTTGATTCAATGTTTTGCAGAGTCACTTTCTTGTAATCAATTACGTCAGCTAAAGTATATGAGGAAAGAAACTTGATCTGTCTAGTTCCTCAGAACGCATCGGGCTGGCCTGGAATCCTCCAACTCTGAACACGCACTTCCTTTCCTTTCCTTCCTTGTCTTGTATCGTATGAAGCACTAGACTCAGTCCAAGGGAACTAGCTTTATGGGTTGCTTTCGATTTGGCATTCTCCTCGCCTTCCTGCTTTATTGGCATTAGAGATCTTGTGAAAAAGTCCGATTGACTAATGGAAGGAAGCGAGCTCCTAATGCACAATTATCGGGCATCGCACATTTAGGCTTACCCCAAGCCCAAGGGACCGGGGACGGCGTAATTATTAGAACAAGGAATTTCCTTATGTCAACCTTGTGTGTAAGACACAGGAGTCAACGGTATACGTAAGCTAGAACCGGGTTAACAAGAGGTAGCTTGCAATAGAGAAGGTATGGTGGTCCAGATAGCCGCTGACCAAAAAGCGGAGATTCTCGCGCTGGAACAAGCGAGCGTAGGCCCAGCCCTTCACCCAGTAAGAAGTGCTTTTCTTGGCGAAGTTAGTCGACCGTAAGGGTAATGAAGATTTATAGCCCCATCGATAGCTATCTGTATAAGTGTGCCACGAGTGCTCCCTCTCTCTTCCGTCTTTTGCTCAAAGTCTGAACTTTTCTATCTCCTCACTTTCACATCTAAGGATTCCCTCAGGGACATCAGATATAAGCGAGAAATCCCGGAAAATGAAAATCCTAGGAATCGAATCGAATCAAATCAGGGGTAGGAGATTCCCCCCGTAACCTATCGGGAGAGCTACCCTCATTCTATCTAGTGGAAAGTCTTTCACTCGTGGACTAGCTTACTTTGGTTAGGATCAAGGGGCATAGTTACTCGATCGACCATTAGGGAAAGGGCTAAACCTCTTCTCTCCTTCGGTCTCCTCTCTTTGTCAGTCGAATGACTAAGTACCGGAAATTTAACCAGTCAAGTCAGCTCCTCCCACCTAGGTCCCCGCTTTGCTTTCTTGTCCAGAATAGAACCAGCTTTAGTTCCGAGGACGGAAGCCTTTTTTTCTGGTTGGCTAGTT
Organism: Erigeron canadensis; assembly: GCF_010389155.1. Classification (NCBI taxonomy): domain Eukaryota; kingdom Viridiplantae; phylum Streptophyta; class Magnoliopsida; order Asterales; family Asteraceae; genus Erigeron; species Erigeron canadensis. The sequence continues at coordinate 34,711,053 of NC_057767.1, forward strand.
GGTTTTGATTTTCATCCACCGGAAGAACACCAAAGAAGCGTCTTTGCAGAGCTAGTTTCCTAGTCAAGACCCGGAGGGTTAACTGTTGCTGTAATCATAACCATCGGAATCGGGCTTGTGGAGAGGCAATAGCAGCCCACTCTGAAACTTAAAGATCCTATTCACGTTCACTTTAAGAGGTGGTTTAAGGAGTTTATAGGTTTGCATCAAGGTATGTTGTTTTCCCAAATGTTGATGGCTTGGAGTTACATATCCCTGAAGAAAGGAGATGAGCGCAAAAAGGTTGCGAACTCTTTTTGCTCAATAGCTAATAAAGATAAACCAAACCACCTGAAGAGGAATGAAAGCTTCAAATCGAGTTATCTCTAGTAAAGAAGTGGATTCCCTTTTGTATGGGCTAGCCCTTCCTCTCCCGCTATCTAGGTATCGAAGTTGCTTTCCTAGAGTTCTGGATCGATAGAGCATTGTATAAGAGAATAGTTCGCTCTTCCTGCGTCCAGGCATAAATTAGTAAGTAGTATCCTACAAGCTTGGTAAACCCGATTGTTTTACTGAACTGAGCTTCAACAATAGAGGACAGCGCCCTCTTATCTGGATCGAGCATTCCTGGCCAAGAAAACCCTGATCAAGGAATTGCTTATATAGACTGCACAAGAATCATAGCACTCTTCTCGCTCTTCTGCTGTCTCCCCTGACATAGGTGCCTAGTAGTAGACTAGAGGGGACTTATAAAAAGGTCAGAAAGGCCAGTTGCGCTAAGAAAAAGGAGCCTTCGGTGACAGCAGCTAAATACAATAAGGGGGCAAAGAAGTAGCCTTTCATCCCCTTTGTGCAAGGCTTTCTGGAGACGTATCAACCTATATTCCTACTAATGTGATCCCATACTTCAAATATGTTCTACACTACGATATCTTGCTCTGATCTTCTTTACAACTATCTTTTTTGAAGCAGATAGTTCACAGTGCTCATTATATCGATACTGGGAAAGAAAAAACAAAAATGAAACAATCGGTTAGGATGAATTTATTTCGCAGTGTTAAGGTTCTCTTGCTAAGCGGTCTGATGTCCTTTTCTATCTTCTCGGGGGATATCCCGAGAAGATATTATTTTTCTCGGATATAAATTTATATTTCGCAGATGGTTCTTATTTAATAATGTTGGGCTTTTTCGAGCGTTTTGTTGTTAAGTATAGTTATTATTTTTCGTTAGAACTTCTTCTAACAACCTATGCATTCTGTTATCATTTCCAATTGGACGATCCATTCCAACTAGTAGACTACTATAATGGATCAGTTTTTTGATTTCCGTTGGAAATTAGGAATAGATGGACTGTCTATAGGCCCCGTTTTATTAACAGGATTTATCACCACTTTAGCTACCTTAGCGGCCTGGCCTATTACTCGGGATTCTCGATTATTCCATTTCTTGATGTTAGCAATGTACAGTGGTCAAATAGGATCATTTTCTTCTCGGACCTTTTACTTTTTTTCATCATGTGGGAATTAGAATTAATTCCGGTCTATCTACTTTAGCCATGTGGGGAGGGAAGAAACGTCTCTATTCAGCCACAAAATTTATTTTGTACACGGCGGGGGGCTCCATTTTTTCTCTAATGGGAGTTCTGGGTATCGGTTTATATGGTTCTAATGAGCCAACATTAAATTTTGAAACATCAGTTAATCAATCGTATCCTGTGGCTTTGGAAATAATATTCTATATTGGATTTTTTATTGCTTTTGCTGTCAAATCACCGATTCTACCGCTACATACATGGTTACCAGATACCCACGGAGAGGCGCATTACAGTACTTGTATGCTTCTAGCCGGAATTTTATTAAAAATGGAGCGTATGGATTGATTCGGATTAATATGGAATTATTACCACACGCTCATCTATATTTTCTCCTTGGTTGATGATAGTAGGCACACTACAAATAATCTATGCAGCTTCAACATCTCCCGGCCAGCGTAATTTAAAAAAAAGAATAGCCTATTCCTCCGTATCTCATATGGGTTTCATACTTATAGGAATTGTTTCTATAACGATACGGGACTCAATGGAGCTATATTACAAATAATATCTCATGGCTTTATTGGTGCTGCACTTTTTTTCTTGGCAGGAACGAGTTATGATAGAATACCCTTGTTTATCTCGACGAAATGGGCGGAGTAGGTATCCCCATGCCAAAAATATTTACGATGTTCAGTAGCTTTTCCATGGCTTCCCTTGCATTACCGGGTATGAGTGGTTTTGTTGCAGAAGTTATAATCTTTTTAGGACTAATTACAAGCCAAAAATATCTTTTAATGCCCAAAATAGCTATCACTTTTGTAATGGCATTGGAATGATATTAACTCCTATTTATTTATTATCTATGTCACGGCAGTTGTTCTATGGATACAAATATTTAATACCAAACTTTTTGTTTTTGATTCTGGACCGCGCGAGTTATTTGTTTCCATCTCCATTTTTCTACCTGTAATAGGTATTGGTATGTATCCCGATTTTGTTCTTTCGCTATCAGTTGACAAGGTTGAAGGTATTTTATCTAATTATTTTTATAGATAGTTTTCTTAAAGTTTCTTAAAGAAAAAACTCCTATGATTTTTAAGAGTCGGTTGGATAATGAAAAAAAGAAGGATTTTTATCTCTTAAATTTTAAATAAAGTAAAAACAAAATGAAATTTCAATTTTCATCCAACATACTTGGGCTTTGCGAGAACCGCGTGTGAATCACTACACTACTTGATTCGCACGGTTCTTGCCGGTTGACACAATGTGTTTTATATACACTATATTGCACTCTGTTTTATTCTTAATAACTTTCTTTTTTTTACTAGAGGTTAACGTAAATGAACCATAACTATGTAGCCCGATTCCTAATGGATTGACCCCAAATAGGATATCCAAATTATAAGAAAGCCTAGAGTCGCCACAATTGCGGAATTTGTCCCCTGCAAATTTTT